>NC_057795.1:418247644-418547644 GCF_018294505.1 Triticum aestivum | reverse complement strand
CTAGAGGAAAGACATCATACATCTCATCAAAATATCAAAGGACTACCAAATTCACATGATTACTTGTAACAAGACTTCTCCCATGTCCTCGGGAACAAATGTAAATACTCACAAAGCATATTCAGGTTCATAGTCAGAGGAGTATTAATTATCATTAAGGATCTGAACATATGATCTTCCATCGAATAAACCAACTAGCATCAACTACAAGGAGTAATCAACACTACTAGCAACCCACACGTACCAATCTGAGGTTTTGAGACAGAGATCAGATACAAGAGATGAACTAGGGTTCGGAGAGGAGATGGTGTCGATGAGAGGCTCGTTGGTGATGATAATGGCTTCGATGTCCCCCTCCCGGAGGGAAGTTTCCCCGGCAGAACAGCTTCACCAGAGCCCTAGATTGGTTCTGCCCAGGTTCCGCCTCGAGACGGCGGCGCTTCGTCCCAAAAGCTTCCTTCTTATTTTTTCCATGTCAAAACACACCATATAGCAGAAGATGGGCATAGGTGGCCTGCCAGGTAGCCCACAAGGTAGGGGGCGCGCCCAGGGGGTATGGCGCGCCCTCCACCCTTGTGGATGGCAGGTGGCCCCCCTCTGGTGGCCCTCCTCTGGTGCTCCTTTTCTTCGCCCAATATTTTTTATTAATTCCAAAATGATTCTCTGTGAAGTTTCAGGACTTTTGGAGTTGTGCAGAACAAGTCTCTAATATTTGCTCCTTTTCCAGTCCAGAATTCCAGCTGCCGGCATTCTCCCTCTTCATGTAAACCTTGTGAAATAAGAGAGAAAACGCATAAGTATTGTGCTATAATGTGTAATAAAAGCCCATAATGCAATAAATATCAATATAAAAGCATGATGCAAAATGGACGTATCAGTAACCACGGACACGGCTAATCGATTAGTTTTCCACTCTGTAGAGTCTTGTGCACTTTACCCGCAAGAATCACTCCCTCCTTTATGTCCTCGCACTACATGGTGTTTGAAGATGGGACGAACGAAACAAGGTCTTCCGTAGAGTTCCTCTGGGCCACTGTTGGTACCCATCCATTTCCTATCATTCTTCTACATCTGATGGCACCATTGTGACTGGCGGCTGCATAGGTAAGCTTCTGGTTAAGGTATGTACATCTGTCTCTTTGTGGCTGGGTGAAGCTTTCCGCAAGATGTCATGGCACTTCCCCATGCATCCTGGGTCAACCAATGGGTACTCCAGGGTGCCCGTCCATCCGTCCTTCACCCAGTAGTGAATTGAAGTCCGTCTTGAAAATCTTGAAGCCTTGGGGTTGTAGTCATCAACTTACTCTCACATCTCCCATGTAATTCACTCAACCAAGCCCGTCTATGAAGCATAACAAAATAACTACAACGTCCCAAGCATTACTGACATGGGAATTTGGGTTCAACCTACCACATGATACTACTCAAGAACATAACTTAAATTCACCTACTTGCATGTGTTGTGGGGACGATAACATCTAATGCAATAAAAACATAGGTAATACATGATCAAGTGACTTGCCTTGGTGATGATCTTCAAACTCTAATGACTTGTAGTAACAAGCCTCACACTGCGGGTAATCGATCGAGACAAACATGACATACATAATCAATTCATCATACAAATAACACTACAACAACAGGTAAAACTAATAATACACAATCATTAAAACACACAAGGAAAACCAAAAACAAAATCAAGGAAAGCAATAAAACTCAATGCAAAGCTTAATCACAAGTGAAATAAGCTACTACTAAGTTTTTTGCCACTAATAAACTTTTAACAGAACAAAAATAAAGTCTTTAGTAAATAACAGAAAGAAAAAAACCTACAAAATTTTATGCAAAAAGAATCACATTGAAACCATTTATAAAACTCTTATTATGCCCAAAACAAGTTTTCTAGTAAAATAAAAGAATTATAGTACTAAAATATTTTTTACTACAGATAAAAGTGCTACTAAAACTAACAGAAACAAAAGTAAATATGTCAAAAAGAACAAAAGAAAACAATTTAAAGCAATAAAGAAAATAACACAAAACCTATAAAGCACTAAAATAGTATTATTTCGTGAAAATGTCATTTTAAATAATCCTAAAATTCACCAATTAATTACTACTCATAAACAATATCACAAAGAACCAGTAGCGAAAAGAATCACTAATAAAATAATATTCCTAGCACAAGTTATAGCCATTCTAGTGATTTGAACAAATTTCATGTAAATCCAAATTCAAATAATCTAGTCAAACTTGATATATACAAAAAATTCATAATTTTTTTGATCTAACACAAAAGGGACCAAACTAAAATACTAAAAATCCTAGGAGATATGAATTTTCTAAGATTGAAACTATTCTATTTTAAAAAACAAAAACGAAAATACAATAAAAAAACAGATCGGGCTACGCTACGTGGCATACCGCTATTGGGCTAGTAGGTGTGCGATCCGTAACTAAATGGCGCTCGGCCGATATTTAACAAGAACGCGCACGTGCGTGTGTAAATAAAAGAACCGGTTGGGCTGGTTCCTTTGATGATCTAATCTAGGCCATAGAACTACGATCTAGCGGACGAAGTCGGTGGCGGTTTATAGCGATGGTATCGACGGCGAGGGCGGCTAATGTCTACTACACAACTTGTTCTTGTAGACTCGTGTTGGGCCTCCAAGCGCAGAGTTCTATAGGACAGTAGCAAATTTCCCTCAAGTGGATGACCTAAGTTTTATCAATCCGTGGGAGGTGTATGATGAAGATGGACTCTCTCAAACAACCCTGCAACAAAATAACAAAAAGTCTTTTGTGTCCCCAACACACCAAATACAATGGTAATTCGTACAGGTGCACTAGTTCAACGAAGAGATGGTGATACAAGCGTAGTAATGATAGTAGATATTGATATTTGTAATAGGAACAATAAAAAACAGCAAGGTAGCAATTGATAAAATGGAGCACAAACGGTATTGCAATGTTTGAAAATGAGGCCTAGGGTCTGTACTTTTGCTAGTGCAATCTCTCAACAATGCTAATATAATTGATCATATAACCAGCCCTCAACGTGCGATGAAGAATCACACCAAAGTTCTCATCTAGAAGAAAACATAAGAAGAAATTGTTTGTAGCTATTCTTTCCGATCGATCTATCCAAGAGTTCATACTAAAATAACACCAAATTATTCTTTCCGATTGATCTATCAAGAGTTTGTACTAAAATAACACTAAGTTATTCTTTCTGATCGATCTATCAAGAGTTTGTACTAAAATAACACCAAAGGAAATTCAGATTCATAATACACTATCCAACACAAAGAACCTCAAAGAGTGCCCCAAGATCTACTGGATAAACAAAGACAAGAACATGCATCAACCCCTATGCATAGATTACCCCATGTTACCTCGGGAATCCGCGAGTTGAGTGCCAAAACACATATCAAGTGAATCAATATGATACCCCATTGTCACCATGGGTATTCGTAGTAAGACATACATCAAGTGTTGTCAAATCCATAAAAGTATTCAATCCAATAAGACAAAATCTCAAAGGGAAAACTCAATTCATCCCAGCAAGATAGAGAGGGGGAAAACACCATATGATCCAACTATATCAACAAAGTTTGTGATACATCAAGATCGTGCCATCTCAAGAACACGAGAGAGAGAGTTTGATTGATTAAAAAAATAGCTACTGGTACAAACCCTCGGCCCCGAGGGTGGACTACTCCCTCCTCATCATGGTGGCCATAGGGATGATGAAGATGGCCTCCGATGATGATTTCCCCCTCTGATAGGGTGCCGTAACGGGCTCTCGATTGGTTTTTCGTGGTTACAAAGGCTTGCGGCGATGGAACTTCCGATCTAGGGTTACCCCGAGGGTTTTTGGAATATTTGACGATTTATAGGGTGAAGAGGCGGTGCGGGAGGCCACTGAGGTGGGCACAACCCACCAGAGCGTGCCTGGGCCCCCAGGCGTGCCCAGGTGGGTTGTGCCCCCTCGGGGCACCCATCTGGTACTTCTCTGGCCCATCCTGGGTGTTCTGCAAAATAATTCTCCAAAAAATTGTGTTGCGTTTGGACTCCCTTTAATATTGATTTCCTGTGATGTAAAAAACAAGCAAAAACAACAACTGGCACTGGGTACTATATCAATAGGTTAGTCCCAAAAAATGATATAAAGTTGCTATATAATGATTGTAAAACATCCAAGAATGATAATATAAGAGCATGAATACTTCATAAATTATAGATACGTTGGTTTCATATCAGCATCCCCAAGCTTAATTCCTACTCATCCTTTCCTACTCATCCTCGAGTTGGTAAATGATAAAAGAAATAATTTATGAAGTATGAATGCTAGCAAAGTGCATAAGTTTGATCAATGATAATTTCAATCACTTTTCCTAGCATCATAACAACAATTCTTTCTTATAAAACCTCTCATGTTAAAGTAGCAACCAATCCACATGTAAAGGTTCAAACAATGAATTCTATTGAAACTCAACAACTATGTCCTCAGTCACCAAGCAATTGCAATTCAACTTATTCAACAAAGTCTAAGTAAGAGCTCCACATACTCAATTGTCGCGCGAAACCAAGGCCACCTATGGGACCAGGACGGCCCCTTGCTGGTTTGGCAGGGGGAGTCGTGTGCACAAAGAGTAGACCAACGCAAGGCAGCACAGTAGGGATCACATAGGCAGTTTTACCCAAGTTCAGGCCACCGTGAGGCATAAAACCCTACCCCTGCTTTGGTGGATTAATTGGGAAAAGGTGGTGGTGGTGCGTAGTACACTTGCCCGGCAGGGTTGCTTCAGGGCAGCAGCGACGACGCGCGTATGGGAGTGTGAGTGATCTAAACTGCTAACCTCCTTTTATAGATAAATGGGTTACCACAGTGGCAAATAAGTCATTCGACACTGATATGATAGCAAACAGTGCTATCGTACCTAACTCTGCAGGCTAACAGCATGCATTTAATGTGTCGCTTAGTGTCACGTCATTGGTCGCCCAGCAAGGCTTGCCGGGTTAATTCGCCAGCTCCACGCTTGCTCGCTTGACACATCTCTGGATGGGTGTCATTTGTGGGTTCACTTGGTAGGAAGTGTCCGCTATGTGGCGAATGGCTGCCACTTAATCATCCTGCATCTTGACACCGCACTGATCCACGACATGTGTCATGGTGGAGCAGTCAGTGGGGCGATCTGGTCTCTGCGAGTTCCAGCAGGCCCTGTCGGGGCACCTTTGTCCTCTTCTTCTGGGGGTGGCTTTGCCCCTTGCCGAGCTCGCCTGCCTAGTAAGGGAGGCCTCTTCCTTGGTAATATTTAGCTCCTCTGTCTTGGTCTTGGTTTCTTCTGATCCGTTAGTTGGTTCTTCGAGTCTCTTGGTCTCTTGCTCTGGTGCTCCAATCTTGATTTTGTGCCTATTGACAGTCAGGTCAACAGGCCCTGGGTCTGTTGCACCGAGAGAAGCCCCCGGGCCTGCCCCGAACGCGCTGCCAAGCATAGTTGGGGTAGGGCCTAACAAGTGCACATGTAGCGCTGTTGAAGAGGCTGGTCCTTTGAGATCTTCTTTGCTTCTTCATTAGCCTTGATTCCTGGCCAGTTTCTGGTTTTCCCGCGCGTCGAGCAAAGCCAATGGTGGTGGGACCACTCCAGTAATGGCTTGTAAATGACTTTAATGCATGGGGTAGAAACTGTCAATTTACTCTTCCCATCGCGCCCTTATCCTTAGCCACGTATGCCGCATGCATCGCACAGGTTAGGTAACAGAGGCACGTGGTGTGGGAGAGCATGATGGCAAGGGCCCGGCTTCCTTGAACTGGTGGAGCAGGGCGGTGGTCGTCCTCCGTGGATGCATCCCCTAGCCCCTTCGCCCTCTTATAAAAGGATGAGCCGGGGAGGACGGAGGCATCCAGCGGCATCTTTTTCTTATCTCTCGCTCCTCCTTGAATATGCTGGGAAGGGGGGCTTGGGGCTGGCCTCCAGGATTTAGCTTTGGGTTGAAAATGTTGAGCGAAGGTGCTAGAGCTTGGGGAGTGAGATTGGTCCAAGTCCAAGGGGAGGGGCTAGGGATCATTGGAAATCCCAGTACAGCCCCTCTCCTTAGAGCTGGAGTTGATGTCGATGAGGGGCGCGCCTTCCTGTCCGCCAAGGAGGGGAGTGGTGCGCCTCTTGCCCCTTGGCCGCCTCGGTGGCTCGCCGTCTCTCCGGAGGGGGCACCGGGTTGGAGCCTCAACCCTTCCTTGGATCAGTGTTGACGAAGGCGAAGTCGCAGGGGAAGGAGAAGACGTGAGGCAGACCATCCAGTAGGAGCATGCCTGCATCGACACATTTGTCTCGTACTGGTGACCTGCTGCCCGTCTGTCTGGCTTCTCCTCCCCATTCCCGGGGCCGTCATCACTGTTTCTTGCGGTCGCCGGGAAAGGGCTCATCCCCTTGGTGTTTCTGCCCTTCCTCTGTCGGTGCCTGTGCTGGAGCTCCCGTTCCGGTCCCAGGGGTGGTGACCAGGGGTCCGTCGAGGTGCTCCGCCATGCTCTCGATTGGCGCCTCTTCCTTGTCCTCTTTTCCTCCACCTACCATTCCTAGGATGAGAGGGACAAGAAAGGGGATTACGGGGCACTTATCTTTTTTCAATCTTAAATCTGTAGGCATTTGCCAAATTTTAATTCAAATAATGTAATCTCTCAAGTCCATGTTTGTGTTCGGTAATACTTGTACTTATATCAACATATTAATGAAAAAGATGAACCTTGCCAAGAACTCGTGCATGTATACGTCCATGCAGAGGTGAGATGCCTCTTTAGTGTAAATAAACGAGTTTGCCCCGGCAGGCTATCCTGTCGGCCTTCTTTTTGTCTGCCGGAGAACCTTACCTGTCGGGTTACAGACAGAAGGACCAGCCCCCCACCAACTTCCTTTTATCAAAGGCAACTACAAGCACCCTGACTGAAGCAACGGTCAGGCCAAGGATGGGAGCACCCAAGTCTAGAAGGAGTGGCGAGGCTTTCTAATGCACAAGTTATAGCTTACAGAACATGAATGGACAAGAGGTATAACTTATCTGTTTGGCTTGCCGGGATCGCAGTGCCGGGCAATCTCCTCACTCCTTTGTCGAAGCCAAGTCCATAGTGAGATCCCGTAACTTCATGTAAATGAGAATGAATGTAGGATGCAATCCTATCTATATGCATATGCAGATGCTCATGAAATGCTTATGCAGTAAACTGAAATGTTCATGCATGCATGCAATCTAGGTTGGGGCCCCTCTACAACACTTATTTATTCTTGCATGGGGTCATCGCCCTGGCTTTGTAAGGTGTTACATGCAACTGAGGTAAGGCCTGTACAAATGGGTGGCTGATGGGCAGGGCCCAGCAGCCTCGCGCCTTATGGGTAGAACTTGCGGAGATGCTCAATATTCCATTAGTTTTGCAACAAAGTGCCATCTCCGGTCTCCAGACAGACTGCGCCAGGTCTGGTGACTCATACAACCCGATAAGGTCCTTTCCACTTTGGTGACAGCTTGTGTGTACCCTTGGCGTACTAAACGCGCCTAAGGATAAGGTCACCTTCCTCAAAACTATGGGCGTGAACCCTGCGGCTATGATAGCGACGCAGTGCTTTCTGATAGCGTGTTGCACGCGTAGCAGCCCGGAGACGGTTCTCCTCGAGTAGCACAGCGTCGTCACACCAGTGCTGATATTATACGATCTTGTCATAAGCAAGTACTCGAGGTGACCCATAAATGAGTTCTGTGGGGATAACTACTTCTGCCCCGTAGACCAGGGAGAAGGGAGTCTGCCCGATAGCTCGGTTTCGTGTCGTTCTGAGGGACCAAAGAACTACCGGCAGCTCATCCATCCACCACCTGCTATGCTTCTGCAGTGTATCAAAGGTTCTTGTCTTGAGTCCGCGTAGTACTTCAGCGTTTGCCCTCTCATTTACATAGAGGCGAGTGAGACCTTGCATCCGAGGGTATGAACATATTGCATGAAGGCGCGGCTCGCTAACTGGGTGCCGTTGTGTGTGATGATCCTTATCGGAACTCCAAAACAACACACCAGATCTTTCAAGAACTTGATAGGTGACTGAGCAGTCACCTTTCTCACAGCAGTCACTTTCGGCTACTTTGTAAACTTGTCGATGGTAACGAACAAGAATTCAAAGCCCCCGGTTGCTCGGGGGAAAGGGCCGAGGATATCGAGCCCCCAGACCAAAAATGGCCATGATAGAGGGATTGTCTAAAGCGCTTGGGCTGGTAGGTGGGTTTTCTTGGAATGGAACTGGCAGGCTCCACATTTAGTGACTAGCTCAACCACATCTTGGAGGGCTGTGGGCCAATAGAATCCTTGCCGGAATGCTTTCCCAACTAATGCCCTTGATCCAATGTGGGAGCCGCACATTCCTTTGTGTATCTCAGTCAGCAGTTCCTTTCCTTCTTCCCGACAGACACACGTCAATTTCACACAGTTAGGCCTCCTCCTGTACAGAGTGTCATCGACAGACTGATACATACTGGCCCTCCGGGCTACTCTTTCAGCTTTTTCTTGATTGCCAGGAAGCTCTACGGTTTGGAGGAAGCGGACAATATGCCTTGCCCAAGTTGGAGCATGTGGCTCAACAACAAGGACTAGTGGCACCTCCTCTACTGCGGGAGCACTGGCCTCGTGCGCGGGGTCCATGGACCCGGCAGGAGGGGGTGGTCTGGCAGGCTGTGAGGAGTTGTTTCCGGCAGGGTCTCTGCCAGGAGTGAACGGCTCTACCGGGAGAGGCTTTTCGGTGTCCAACTTTCTCCCCTTCTGGGCCATTCTTGCTGGGGATACGGAGGGCTGAGTAAGACGGAGAACAAAAGTCCCTGGTTCCACAGGAAGCTTCTGCGCAACACACTTTGACAGATGATCAGCTATGTTGTTTTTCGCACGGGGTACGTGCTCTGTTTGCAATCCGTCAAAGTGCTCCTCAAATCTTCTCACTTCCTCGACGTATGCCTCCATTAATGGAGTTTGATAATCCTTGTTAACTTTCCTCGCCACCAACTGTGAGTCTCCTCGAATGACCAACTTCTTAATTCCCAATTCTGCCACAATCCTGAGTCCGACAAGGAGCCCTTCATACTCTGCAATATTGTCGGTGGCTTCTTCTCGTGTAAAATGCATCCGGACGACATACTTCGAGTGCTCCCTGGTGGGGGCAACAAGAAGCACGCCAGCCCCCGCACCTTGTAGGGAAAAGGCACCATCAAAATACATAATCCATTCTTGGGGTGATTCCTTGTTGGGGACAAATGTCTCTGTCTCTTCCTCGTCAGGGGTTGGCGTCCATTCAATAATAAAATCTGCCAATGCCCTGCTCTGGACAGTTGATGTGCTCTCAAACCTCAAGCCAAAGCTGGATAGCTCCAAAGCCCACTCCACTATTCTGCCGGTAGCCTCTGGGTTTCGGAGTATCCGTTGCAACAGAAAACGAGTAACAACCATGATCTCATGGGCTTGGAAGTAGTGGTGCAGTTTCCTTGAGGCCATGATGAGGCCAAAGATCAACTTTTGCACACCAGAGTACCTTGACCTAGCCCCCTGTAAAAGGGAGCTGATGAAGTACACTAGGTACTGCACCACTTTCTTCCTTGCCGCGTCCCTTGGGTTGTCATCGTTGTCGTGCTCACTGCTGCTCTGATCCTTTTCTGGCCCTGCTAGCCTCTGCTCACTTTCTTTCTCATCCACTTCTCGCTGTGCTACCAAGGCTGCACTGACCACTTGATTTTGTTGCTGCCAAGTATAACAATAACGGCTCCCGAGGCTTGGGTGCAACCAGGGTAGGCACAAAGGACAGGTACGTCTTTAGCTCTTACAAAGCTGCATCTGCTTCGGGGGTCCATTTCATGTGACCTTCCTTCTTCAAAATCCTGAAGAACGGCAGGGCAGGCTCGGCAGACTTGGAGATGAATCTGCTAAGCGCGCAATGCATCCCATCAGGCGCCTTACATCTTTGACTGTCCTTGGCGCTTGGATCTTCTTGATGACCTTGATCTTGTCGGGATTGGCTTCGATCCCCCTGTGGGACACAAAGTATCCAAGCAGCTTGCCAGAGGGGATGCCAAACACACATTTCTCTGGGTTTAGCTTCAAGTTGATCTTGTGCAGATTTGCAAACGTCTCCTCCAAATCCTGAATTAGAGTTGCCCTGTCTTTGGTTTTAACCACAATGTCATCCATATAAGCCTCAATGTTTCTACGCAGCTAAGGTTCAAAACCAATCTGGACTGCCCTTGCAAAGGTGGACCCGACACTCTTTAATCCGAACGCCATGCGGACAAAGCAATACGTACCACATGGAGTGATGAATGATGTCTTCTCCTCGTCCTCCTTTGACATGAAGATCCGGTGGTACCTAGAATAGGCGTCCAGAAATAAGAAAAAATCACAACCTGAGGTGGAATCCACTATCTGATCAATACGGGGCAAGGGGAATGGGTCCTTTAGGCAAGCCTTGTTGAGGTCTGTGAAATCAATGCACAGGCTCCACTTCCTGTTTGCCTTCTGGACTACTACTGGGTTTGCTAGCCAAGTGTTATGTAGCACTCCTCTGACCAAACCAGCTGCTTCAAGCTTCTTGATCTCTTGTGCAATGAACTGCTGCCTCTCCAAGGCCTTCTTTTGGACTTTCTGCTTAACAGGTCTGGCATGTGGGCAGACAACAAGGTGGTGCTTGATTACCTCCCTGGGAACTCCAGGGATATCAGATGGTTGCCAAGCAAACTGTCAAATTTCGGGTTCCGGTAGACCCTCTAGAATCGAACACTGGGGTGCGCGCGGAGATTTAGCCTTCTGCCTACCTGCACCTCACCGCCTCGCTAGGATCTAAGCTACGGAAGGGAACAACACAAGAGACACAGAGTTTATACTAGTTTGGGCCACCATTGTGGTGTAGTACCCTACTCTAGTTTGTGGTGTGGTGGATTGCCTCTTGGGTTGATGATGAACAGTACAAGGAAGAACAGCCTCGCGAGGGTCTGTTCTTGGCTGGTGCGATGAATTGCTAGGGGGAGTTCAGTCGCTCTCTCTACTGGTTTCTAGGTGAGGATCCGATGCCTCCACCTTGTGGTGGCTAGTCCTATTTATAGGCAAAGGCCCTGGGCCTCTTCCCAAATATTGGGCGGGAAGGGCGCCAACAATTGGCCATTTTGAAGGGGAACATCTAGTACACTTATCCTGACTAAAGTTGGTCCTCGCCTATCAAAGGCTCTGGTGGTGAAGCCGGCTTGGGCTCCACGATGACTTCCATCCTGCCGTTGCGACGGTCTTGGTCTTGTTGCACCGAAATGGATGCCTTTGCTTGATGCTCTCGCCTGCGCTTGCTCCCTTTGCACCAAAGAGGAAAGAAGGACACTGTGCGGGCTGGCGCCCGCCTGGCACCCTTGGTCGTCATGGCTTGCGTCATGGGCACCTCGCAAGGTATCCTGCCTTGATCTTTCCGCCTCCTCATGAGCCAGCCTGACGAGGCCGTGCCTGAGGAAGCCTCCTGTCATCCGCCCCGCGAGGCTTGGCCCCTCGCGAGGGTCTTGAGCTGGTGTTGATGAAGATGGGCCATGCTGGGCCGCCCCTTGAGCCACACCGCAGGCCGCAGGCAGGCAAGTCTGGGGACCCCCATTCCCAGAACATTGACGGTAGCCCCCGGGCCCAAGGCGAGCCCGGACTTGGCTGAGCAGAGAGACGAAGGGGAAAGTGCGAAGCGCCGCAGGCCCTAACAGCCTGCGGCCTCAGGCGCCGCGTGGTGGTTGGTTGGACGTGGGCGGCTCTACTCCCCCACGGCGCCTCGGCAACCGCACGACTTGACAAGTCCCTGCATGCAAAAACTGGTCATGATTACCTGCGATCATGGAGGCCGACGGTTGGCCTCCTCCGGCTATAAGTAAGGAACGGCGCGGGCCATTCCAGTTCATCTTCCTCTGCTGCTCCTCCTCCTCTCCTCCATCTTCGCCACTGCTTCGCCTTGCCGCAATGGCTCCGATACGCCGGTTCTCTGCAGAAGAGAAGGGAAAGGCCCCCCGAGAGGGTCCTGACCCACTTCCGCCAAAGAAGCGGTTGGTCCTTTGCCGCCGAGATGAGTGCGCGCAGCAAGAGGGGTCGAGGCCTTGGTGCGAGCAACCGCCGCTAGGGTTCCTGCTGCCTTTGTACGCCCACCTTGAGGGCCCTGCAGGAGCTGATGCCGAGCGCCATGGACAACGCCGCCGTCGGCGCCGGCGGGTCATGACGGTGCGTGTTGTCCCTCCCGGAGTCCACGGCGAGGGCTCCTCCCGAGAGTTTGTGCTCCACGCCGCCATGCCTCCTCGATCTTGGATTCGCCTTCCTCCCTCCTTCGCCTTCGAGATTCCGCCGAGGGGGACTTTCAGGCTCTGGCTGTAGCATGCCGATTGCCAGGCTCCCGCGACCAATGCAGATGTCGAGGTCGTCGCTCCAGGTAAGGTCTTCATGATCCATGGCTGGGGCGAGATCGCCCGGGTTTGCGGGACGAGGGGTGCCCTCGTGATCCACTTGGAGTTTGACGGCGCTTCCATGATGCTCTTCAAGGTCTTCGACGAAGATGGGAGCCGGCTGGAGTGCTGCCCCAGAGGCAGCGGCCAGAGCACCGGAGCGACGAGGACTAGGCCTGCCGCTCACCCTTCCAGCAGCTCCTCCGGTGGCAGCGGACGCCTCGAAGGATCCAGTGACTCCACCGAGCCCTTCGTGACTCTGGAGACGAGCGACGACATCTACGAGCCCTCGAGCCTGCGCCGCTCTCGGAACAGGACGGGCTCGTTAGGCCGCCGCCGCCTCTGATCTGGATGAGGCTGGCGCCGAGCCTTACGCGGCCCACTGTTGATGATGGCGTCTGCCGTCGTAGTTCCTATAGTCAGGGTTCTTTAGGATTCACGTCTTTTGTCCCATGCGAGGAGCCAAGAACCCACCCCGTGGGGGCTTGTAAGGTGTCTGTAGTCCCTTTTGTTAATATGATCCTTATAGTGAAGCAGTGCGAGATGTTGATTCCATCTTAGCTTAGTTTCTTCCTTTCTAACATCTTAGCTTAGTCCCAAGGCGGCTTCAGCCGTCGCTGGTATGCTAGGTCGCAATGCCGTGGTCAAGGCCAAGAGGTGAGCGGCCCGGGGTCTAGAAAGAGCCCCTGAGTCGCGATGCTCAGGAGGTCCCCTTTGGCGCTCAAGCAGCTATCGTTCGGTGAGAAAGGAATGCGATGTTGCTAACACGGGATCGCATTGGATGCGGTGACGGTGCAGCAATGGATAGCGTTTCCGGAGGGTGACTTATCTCGAGAGTCAAGAACTGCTTCCTGGTGCGGCGCTAAATCCGCGCATTGCCCGGCGAGGGATTACCTGGCGAGGACCTTGCGTGCCTCTTCCTCCTCGCCTTTGCTCCCCTGTCCACTCTACGTCCTCGGGTCCTGTCTCTCGAGCGGGTCTTAGCCGTCGCTGGTATGCCAGGTCGCGATGCCGTGGACAAGGCCAGAGGGTGAGGGCCGGAGAGCCAGTAGGATCCCTGAGTCGCGATGCTCAGGTACCCCCCCTTTAACGTGCAAGCGGCTCGCACGGACGAGAGTGAAGAGGACAGCGTGAGGGCCTCGCCCGGCGCTCCTCCTTGGAGGGACCCTGCAGGTCCAAAACAAAAAGAGCGAAAGTCCACTATGACAAGCGGCGGTTAGCCGTTAGTTGCTTTGGAGAGGCGACGAGGCGCTAATGGCCTGATGAGGTGTATCGGGGCACCCGCGAGCCAGCGCGGGACTCACGGGGCCCTACCCGAAGGCGGGTTGCGCCTGGCACTGGGCCTTAACTTGTGTTCCTACAAATTTGGCCAGATGTCGATGCTCTACGTCCTCGGGTTCCGGCCCTTGAGCGAGTCTCAGCCGTCGCTGGTTTGCCAGGGCGCGATGCCGTGGACAAGGCCAGAGGGTCAGGGATGGAGAGCCGGTAGGAGCCCTGAGTCGCGATGCTCAGGTACCCCCCCCTTTAACGCGCAAGCTTGGTTCGATGTCGATGCTCTACGTCCTCGGGTCCCGGCCCTCAAGCTAGTCTCAGCCGTCGCTGGTTTGCCAGGGCGCGATGCTGTGGACAAAGCCAGAGGGTGAGGGCTGGAGGGCCGGTAGGAGCCCTGAGTCACGATGCTCAGGTACCCCCCCCTTTAACGCGCAAGAGGCCGACACGAAGGAAGAAGGGGTGCCACGGACAGGCACCAAATAACAAGCATGATGGGTCGAATGCATAACCAGAGAATAAACACAAGAGGGATACATGCCGCCGGGTCTGACCCGAGTGACTTGGGGATGATGCAGCCCGAGGGGCGCCCCAACAAGGTAAGCTAAAAACATGAACAAAAGGGATACACGCCGCAGGGATGGACCCACGCGGCCTGGGAATGATGCAGCCCTGGGGGCGCTCCCAGCTGGAAATGAAACTTGAAAGGTGTCACCTGATAGTGTTGACGATGAAGGGGTGTTGAAGTAGCAGACGTAGCGGGATGTGGGAGCCGATCTTCATGAGCCCCCAGGCCCAGGAGCCTCGGGGGGCTCCGGAGGCGCTGATGGCTCCTCGCGAACCATCTCCATCTCCGCCAGGACTGCGGAATGCCTGGCTTCCTGAGCCTCCAGGATGCTCCTCATGAGGCGCTGGCGCACCGCAGCCGCGTTTGGCAAACCGTAGGGCATGCGAACGTAGCTGTGGGGTGGGCCTTTGCAGTGCCCCACGCGTGAGGGCCAGAAGTGCTCCTGAGAGGCGGCTTGGTTGAGCCCTGGGATGTCGATGCAGACGCGCAGCCCGCCATCCTCGCCTGGATGGGGAGCTACGGCGGGTAAGCGGCGGGTGCCACTCATGACTCTTGACTCGTACAACTCCTGTGAGACCTGACTGACGAACTCCTGAGGGTTTGTCCCTCCTCGCTTTGCTCCTTCCTGAGGGCAACATGCTCTGAAACACGCCTCCAAGTGGTGCCCAAATGCCTCCCTCATGACCTTAGCAAGGTTAGTGGCCCTCCAGGGGGAGCCCCCGAGCCCTGCATGAGGAGGGTGCCGGGCGCGCCTCCCTATGCAACAGAAGGAGGTGCCCCCTGAGCAGGCGCAGACCCTAAGGGGCCTGCCTCCTGAGGGGTCGGGCCTGGTGATGTCTTCTTCTTCTTGGGAGCGGCTTCGGGGAGCCTCCCGCTCCCGCGATCTGGGTCTTCAAGTGATGCGGCCTGGAAAGCTCGTTCCAGGAAGCACACTACGTCTCTTTTTTCACAGGGGACCGTGATGACTCCACCGCTTCCTGGCATCATGTGGACGTTGTAGCGATGATGAGTCATGGCCATGAACTTGGCGAGAGCTGGGTAGCCGAGGATGGCGTTGTATGGAAGGCGGATGTGGGTGACGTCGAAGTCAACGAGCTCGGTGCGGTAGTTGTTGCGGGCCCCGAAGGTGACAGGGAGGCGGACCGCCCGATTGGGACTGTGGAGCCGTCGGTGACTCCAGAGAAAGGCTTGGTTGGCTGAAGCTGATCGTAAGGCACTTGGAGATTGTTGAATGTCTCTACGGACAGGACGTTGAGCCCTGCCCTGCCGTCAATGAGGGTCCTGGTGACTTGCACGTTGCTGATGACTGGGAAGCAAAGCATTGGGAGGACTCCGGCTGTGGCCGCGCACTTGAGCTGATCCGCCGAGCTGAACGTGATGGCGCACACCGACCACCTGAGGGGGCGCGTGGCTTCAAGCTTGGGGAGGACTACATTCACTTCGCCGGCGAACTGCTTGAAGATGCGTTGAGAGGCTGGGGCCTGAGCTCCGCCTAGGATGCAGGCGATCGCGCGTGGCTCCTGGAAGCCCCCATCCCCCTCGTCTTGATGATGGTCCTCGTTTCTCCTTGGCTGCGGAGGCAGCGGAGGGAGGCCTGCGTTTCCTTGCGGGCGATCCTCGCGAGGCTGATCCCTCCAGTCTCCCTCACGAGGCTGATCCTGCCAGTGATCCTCGCGAGGTCGGTCGCGCCACCCTTGGCGAAGGCCCCGGTCTTCCCAGCATCGTGTGTTCCTTCCTCCTCCTCGGTCGTAGCCATGATCATTGCAGTCGGGGCACCGGCCGACCCTTCCTTCTCGCATGGCTCGGAGCTCTTGGCATTCGTTGGTGTTGTGGGTGTGGAGGTCGTGGTACACACAGTACCTGCTACCCTTGAAAGACTCGGGCTGATCTCTGCCCCGCTTGTTGTCTGGCTCTGCCGCGAGCACGGCAGCCCCCTTGCGCTTCACATCCTTGGCCTTGGATTTCTTCTCTTCTGGGTCTGCGGCTGGCATCTCGAGAAGGGAGAGGCGCCCTTCCTCAGCCCTGTCGCACTTGGTTGCCAGGTTGAACAGCTCCAAGGAAGTGCACAGATCTTCATGCATCGCCAGCTCCTCCTTCATCTTGACGTCATGCACGCCGTCGGAGAAGGATGAGATGATGGCCTCCTCGGTCACCCTAGGAATCTTGAGTCGTGCGCTGTTGAAGCGCTGGATGTACTTCTGCAGGGTCTCCCCTGGTTGCTGCTTGATGCGGCGCGTCAATCACGCCAGGCGGCCGATCGCGAGTACCTTGGAAGTTGGCGATGAAACGGGTGCGCATCTCGTCCCAGGAGGAGATCGTGCCTGGGGCCAGGTTCAGGAGCCAGGTGCGGGCCCCGTCCTTGAGTGCCATGGGAAACCAGTTCGCCATGACCTTCTCATCCCCGTTGGCGGCTTCGATGCCCATCTCGTAGAGGTGGAGGAACTCCGCAGGGTCGGCCGTGCCATCGTAGCGAGGGGGCAGGTCTGGCTTGAACTTGCAGGGCCACGCGACGCTGCGCAGCTCGGTGGTGAAGGCGCGGCAGCCTGCTAAGGCCACGAGAGGCCTCTGGTGACGAGGATCTTGGTCTTGCGGGGCCCCATGCGCTACAACTGGGAGCAGTGTGGGGTCTTGGCGCGCCGGAGCGGGAGCGTGGACGCGACGGACCAGAGCAGGGAGCACTCGGGCAGCTTCTTGGGGGCGAGAAACCTCTTGGCAGCTCCGCTCTTGCTGCGCTGGTGCCGGACGGGGTGGGTTCCGTCCAGGGGCCATGCACCTTGGGGCCAGGGCTCCTTCTTGAGGGGGAGGCGGCTGAGGCGCCCCCGGAGCTTCATTGCCCACGCAGGGCGGGGCGCGGTGCAGCGAGAAGGACGGCACGGGGGAGCCCCCTGCGGTGCGGACGAGCTCGGCGACGCGGTCGAGCCATTCTTCATAGACATCGTCGACCGGGCGGTAGTGCAGGAGCTCATTTGCCGCGATGAGCGCGGCCCGAGCCTCCATGGCCGCGCGGGGCGCGCGGGACAAAGAGACGACCGGGGCGAGCAAGGGAGTGGCAGTGCGGCCGTCTCGCCTCATGGATGGATGCTGGGACGATGCCTGCTGCTCATTCCCCGCCGGGTCGGTGGCGGCGTTGACGGCGGGTGATGGGGAACGGCGGGGGTGGCCGCCGACGGGGGCCGTTTGGGCGATGCGGGAAGCAAGAGCGGCTCGGCGCTCGGCACGGGCCCGACGAGCGTCCGACATGGACGTGATGGTTGGTGAAGAACAGGGCGGTGGAAGGCAAATTCCGGCACACCCCTACCTGGCGCGCCAAATGTCGGATTTCGGGTTCCGGCAGACCCTCTAGATTCGAACACTGGGGTGCGCACGGAGATTTAGCCTTCTTCCTACCTGCACCTCACCGCCTCGCTAGGATCTAAGCTACGAAAGGGAACAACACAAGAGACATGGAGTTTATACTAGTTTGGGCCACCATTGTGGTGTAATACCCTACTCTAGTTTGTGGTGTGGTGGATTGCCTCTTGGGCTGATGATGAACAGTACAAGGAAGAACAGCTTCGCGAGGGTTTGTTCTTGGCTGGTGCGACGAACTGCTAGGGGGAGTTCAGTCGCTCTCTCTACTGGTTTCTAGGTGAGGATCCGATGCCTCCACCTTGTGGTGGCTAGTCCTATTTATAGGCAAAGGCCCTGGGCCTCTTACCAAATATTGAGCGGGAAGGGCGCCAACAATTGGCCATTTTGAAGGGGAACATCTAGTACACTTATCCTGACTAAAGTTGGTCCTCGCCTGTCAAAGGCTCTGGTGGTGATGCCGGCTTGGGCTCCACGATGACTTCCATCCTGTCGTTGCGACGGTCTTGGTCTTGTTGCACCGAAATGGATGCCTTTGCTTGATGCTCTCGCCTGCGCTTGCTCCCTTTGCACCAAAGACGAAAGAAGGAAACTGTGTTGGCTGGCACCCGCCTGGCACCCTTGGTCGTCATGGCTTGCATCATGGGCACCTCGCAGGTACCCTGCCTTGATCTCTTCGCCTCCTCGCGAGCCAGCATGACAAGGCCGTGCCTGAGGAAGCCTCCTATCATCCGCCCCGCAAGGCTTGGCCCCTCGCGAGGGTCTTGAGCTTGTGTTAATGAAGATGGGCCATTCTGGGCCGCCCCTTGAGCCACGCCGCAGGCCGCAGGCAGGCAAGTCTGGGGACCCCCTTTCCCAGAACACCGACACAAACACATCGATATTTGCCTGCAGGACGGCAACGAGCGCGCTTTCCTATTTGTCATCAAGGGTGGCACTTATGGTGAAAGTATCATCAACGCGAGCTAGCCCTATTGGGGCCTTTTTCACTTGCGGAGCAGCAACCGTGGATCTCTTGCTATTGGAACACTCTGGCACATCATCAACGGTTGTCATGCACTCGGAGGGGGCATGCTTCCCGGTCTCTTTGCCAGAGGCCCTACAATCTTGTTTCTTCCCTTTGCTCTCCTTGGCGAGAACTGCTACTGTGCAGCCTCTACCGCGACCGCGTCCCTGTACATCTTGTCCACACAAATGACGGCATCTTTATCATCTTATGGGATGGTGAGGACTCCCGGCGGCCCAGGCATCTTCAGGGTATTGTAGGCATAGTGGGATGCCGCCATGAATTTAGCCAAGGCCGGTCGTCCAAGGATCCCATTGTACGGTAGGGGGAGGTCGACTACGTCAGACACAATCTTCTTAGTCCGACAGTTAAGCTCTCCCCCAAATGTTACTGGCAACGTAATCTTCCCTTTAGGATGAATCCTGCTGGGGTTGACTCCTTGAAACGTGTCTGTAACCTCTAACTCTTCTTATGCTATCTGAAGCCTGCTGATACTTGCCGGGGAAATTAGAATCAGTCCGGCCCCACTGTCTACCAACATATTTGTGACCTTGAGGTTGCGAATTGTTGGAGAAACCAACAAAGGCAGGCATCCCACCGCAGTGGTGCGGCTAGGACGGTCATCTTTGTCGAAGATGATGGGTGTACCAGACCATTTGAGCGGGCCTCCAGTGCTGGTTCCATGTCATTGACTTCCCGAGCCCATCGCTTGAGTTGGCGATGGGACGTGTGCAAAGATGCACTTCCATCAACGCACAGGGTGTCTGTGGCCTTCTAAAACTCCTGCTCACTGGTTTCCTCTTCATCCCCTTTGTCACTCTCATCACCACAGACTTCTTTCTCCTGGCCCCCGACGGGTTTTCCTCTATTCCGAAAGGGTTTGCCGGGGCGATTTGCTCCATCGCCTCGGCCCTTACCGCCAGTGACATTCTGACCCTTTTCCTTATCTCGCTTCTCATATTCTGCTCTTTGTCTCTTGACCAACTCTTCGACCTGATAGCACTCCTGAAGGTCGTGGCCCTTGGTCCAGTAGATCTTGCAGTATGGCCCATCGCCCTTCCCGGCCTTCTTGGCAGCTGCAGCTTCCCGACAATCGGCACATGCAACGGTCTCCTTGCCGGGGGCCTCAGTCTTGGCGATCTTGCCGGTACTAGGGGTGCCTGACCCTTCGACAACCAGTACTGCTTTATCCCTTTGCTTTTTACTGCACTTCTTAGGCTTCTTCTGACTGGTGGATTCATCATTATCCTCTGAATCAACATCAATGCAATCTTCTTCTCTAGGCAACTTCCTCCCTTCCTCCATCCGGGCACACTTATCCTCTAGGGTGTATAGCTCCTTCACAGTCTTAGGAAACCGCATGTTCATCTTGGCACGAATTCGACGGTGGTGCACATTGGACTGGAAGGCAACTTTCACGGCTGCCGGATGGATATTTGGAATATTCCTATGAACTTTACTGAACCTCTGCAAATACTTACGGAGGGTTTCTCCTTCCTTTTGCTAGAGAAGTTGCAGATCGCCGGGGCGGCCCGACTACTGGTGGCCACCGGTGAAAGCGCCGATGAACTCATGGCATAGATTTTCCCACGACAAAATGGAGTTCTCTGGCAGGTGCATCAGCTAAGACCTTATGTTGGATTTGAGTGCCAATGGGAAGCAGTTGGCGAACACCTTCTCATCCCTTCCCCCGACAGCCTGAACAGCGATGGTGTAGATGCTCAAGAACTCTGTCGGGTTCAGTCTTCCGTCATACTTCTCAGGTATCTCTAGCTTGAATATGCGGACGGACGGCCAACAGACTTGCCGCAACTCAGGGTGAAGGCAGGGTAGCCAACCTTGAAGGGTAGGAGCCCGTCAGCACCAAGAGTGGGCTCATCGACGTCGGGGCCGCCACACCCGTTGGCTCGGAGGAGGTTGCCGCGGCATTGCTAGACGACGCACACATCTCCTCTCTGCACATCTTGCCGCGCCCGTTGGCCTGGACGTGCCTGAGGATCAGAAGGGGCCATTGAGGCGTCATCGGGGTCTTGATTTGGTCGCACCCGCACTGGCCGCCTTGGCGGGGATTGCACCGTGGGGATGGCCTCCACCGTGCTGACAGTGGCATGGGTTGTTGCCGTGGCTTGGGGAGGTCGCGGTGGGGTAGCTCGTCGTGAGCCCTCGGCTTCGGCGAAACTGAGAAACTTTGGACGGTGGCATGCCACTCGTCCATCTGCTCAACCGCTGGTGGAAACCTCAGCAGCAGCTGAGCCCGCGCCATGGCCTCCGAGGCTGTGCTTGGCATAGATGAGGACGATGTCAATCGCGCCGTCGCTCGGCTCCTAGCGGAGCCAGCGGCAGCTGCACTGCGCCCCCGCTGTTATGGTGCAACCACATGGGAAGCAGGATGGCGAGGCGTAGGTGCTTGAGGGCCATCAGCCCCGTTGGGTGCACCAGTTCGGTCGGCCCGCCCTGGGGAGTGCACACGCGCAACAGTCATGCCTGCAGCGAGGACGGTTGTAGGGCGGTGGCTCGCCCCGGACCAAGCGCCATTGTTGTGGCTGTGCCCGTCAATGGCCGAAGTGCGGCCATCAAGGTGTTGCTGATGTCACCCTCCACCAGCATCTTCTGCTCCCGCGTCGGCTGCTAGGGGGATGTCGGCGGTGCCGCCTGCTCTGGCCACAACCCCTGCAGCTTTCGCTCCCTCGTCCGTCTCTATGCCTCCCACATCTTTGGAGGCCGCGGGTAGTGGAGACTTCGAGGCAGACAGATGAGCTAAAGGAGCTTATTTCTTCTTGGGCGCCATGGTTGATGGCGCCCCTAACGATGCAGATAGCGATGAAGATGACGCACTGCTTACGTCTTCAGGTTCGCACGAGCGACCCCCCTACTTGGTGCGTCAAAGATGTCACGGGAAACCACGGACACCTATGGGACCAGGGCACCCCCTTGCTGGTTTGGCAGGGGGTCACATTGCACAAAGAGCAGACCAACTCAAGGCAGCACAGCAGGGAGCACATAGGTAGTTTTACCCAGGTTCGGGCTGACGCGAGGCATAAAACCCTACTCCTGCTTTGGTGGATTGATTGGGAAAAGGTGGTGGTGGTGCGTAGTACACTTGCCCGGGGGGGTTGCTTCGGGGCAGCAGCGACTACGCGCGTACGGGAGTGTGAGTGATCTAAACTGCTAACCCCCTGAATTGTTGCCATAGGCCTCCTTTTATATATCAATGGGTTACCACGGTGGCAAATAAGTCATTAGACACTGATATGATAGCAAACAGTGCTATCATACCTAACTCTGCAGGCTGACAATATGCATTTAATGTGCCGCTTAGTGTCACGTCATTGGTCGCCCGGCAAGGCTTGCGGGTTAATTCGCCAGCTCCACGCCTGCTCGCTTGACACTCTCTGGACGGGTGTCATATGTGGGTTCACTTGGTAGGAAGTGGCTGCCATGTGGCGAATGGCTGCCGCTTAATCATCCTGCGTCTTGACACCGCACTGATCCATGATGTGGGTCATGGTGGAGCAGTCGGTGGGGCGATCTGGTCTCCGTGAGTCCCGGTAGGCCTTGCCGGGGTGCCTTGGTCTTCTTCTTCTGGGGGTGGCCTCGCCCCTTGCTGCGCTCGCCTGCCTGGCAAGGCAGGCCTCTTCCTTGGTAATATTTGGCTCCTTTGTCTTAGTCTTGGTTTCTTCTGATCCGTTAGTTTGTTCTTAGAGTCTCTTGGTCTCTTGCTGTGGCGCTCCAATCTTGATTTTGTGCTTGTGCACAGTCAGGTCAACAGGCCCTGGGTCTGTTGCACCGACATCAATCATCATATAGTGTTCCATGATTTCTACTACTCAAAGCATATTCTTAGAATAAGTGGCATCCATCAAACACAGAGAAACATAGGGTCTTAATATTTCGCCTCCCAACTCATTTATCATAGAGATAATTGTCAACAATAATAAATCATGATCAAATATATTTGACTGGTCATATGTGCCAAGATCTTTCCCCACCACATGATGCTTGCCAACTAGAGAATAATCGAGGTTGAAATGAGAATTTATACTATCGAGTCTTTGCGTAAAAGTAAATACTGAAAATTAAAAGATAGTCCCTTCGCAGAGGGAAGCAAAGGTTGCCATGTGCTTTTGGTTTTTGGATGCCCAAGCGCTTAATGCAAAGGAACGCCACGCTATATTGCCCCTTATGATAGCAACCTTTATTATGCAGTCTATCCCTTTTACTACTTTGCCATCACAAGTTCGTACAATGCTCGATTTTCTCTTACAATAAAAGATCAAACATATTTAGGAGCAATTTTTATTGCTTTATGCACCGATGACAACTTACTTGAAGGATCTTATTCGATCCATAGGTAGGTATGGTGGACGCTCATGGCAAGAAACTGGGTTTAAGGGTTTATCTCTACTTAGTACAAATTTTTATTGATTTATGCACCGATGAAAACTATCCCTACTTAGTACAATTTTTTGGTTAGCAAAAAATCCTAGGCAAACACCACATGTTGGAGGATCTATGACAATATAACTTCTATGCAAATATACACAACCATAACTCATCACGTTGTCTTCCTTGTCCAACCTCAACTAATTTGCTCAAGTTTGAAAATACTTAATGGGTATTCAGAATCATAGAATATTTCCAAGATAATATATTTGCATGTGAAAGTTCTCTTCCTTATATTAATCATTCATGAATTGCTTGTATGACCAATATTGTGATTGTTAAGCTTCAAAAGATTTCACTTTGTAAACTCAATGTGAAACTACTACTATGGATGATATGAACATATAATTTCAAATTCATGATATTCAATTCATTCAACAATTTACTCATAGGCTATAAGTGAAGCACAAGAGTAAATGACAAGCTACCCCAAAAAGATATAAGTGAAGATCAAACGAGTAATTAAGTAAATAGGTAGCTAATTGTGGACTCTCTTATTTAAAACACTTTAATATCTAAGTATTTTATTAAAATAGCAAGGAAAACAAAATAAAATGTCATTCCAAGAATGGCACAACTCATGTGAAGAAGCAAAAACTTAGGCTCAACCGATACTAATGGATAATTGTTGAAGGAGAAAGGTGGGATGCCTACCGGGGCATCCCCAAGCATAGATGCTTGAGACTTCTTGGATTATTATATTGGGATGCCTTGGGCATCCCCAAGCTTGAGCTTTTGTGTCTCCTTAATTCCTTTTATATCACGGTTTCCCTAAATCTTAAAAACTTCATCCACACAAAAGTTAACAAGAACTCGTGCGATAAGTTAGTATAAATCAATGCAATAACTTTATCATTCTCTAATATGGCAAATCACTAAAACTATTATTCAACATTGCATACTAAATGCCTCTGCATATTTAATACTCCTATCCTCTAATAGGATCATTAAACAAGCGAACATATGCAAACAATGCAAACATAACCGCAATCTGTCTAAACAGGATAGTCTGTAATGGATGCAAGAGGATCCATAATTCCCTGACTAAAAAAATTCTGAGAAATTAACAAACTATAGAAAATTTATCACATCTTATTTTGCGAAAAGTTTCAACATTTTATCACATTTTTACTTTTCTATAGAATTTTTGCAACACTGATAAACTTTTTGTTTGAAACAGCAACTCATATACTTGCAAAATAAGCATGGCAAAGGCTATACTTGACAATTTTATTGAAGTAAAAGATGCAAACATTATTATAGATAGAAGCAAGCAAATAAAAATAAAATAAAATGATGCTCCAAGCAAAACTCATATCATGTGATGAATGAAAATATAGCCCCAAGTGAGGTTACCAATAATGTTGGAGACGAAAGAGGGGATGCCTTCCGGGGCATACCCAAGCTTAGTTGCTTGGATCTTCCTTTAATATGAACTTGGGGTGACTTGTTCATACCCAAGCTTAGGGTATTGTCACTCTTTATTCTCCTCATATCGATATCTCATCCAAAACATAAAAACTTCAATCACACAAAACTTAACGGAACTTCATGTGATAGGTTAGTATGATAAGGAGCAAACCATTTCACTTTCGTAATATCAAAGACAAGATTCATAATTGTTTCCACACAATGCCTACTGTACCTTATCATTTCCACAATTTATATTGAGCAATATAAGCCATAGAAACTAGATAACAAGCAAACTATGCATTGAAAACAGAATATGTCAAAAACAGAACATTCTTAAGTAATTTGTACTCCAACCATACTTATGTAACTCCCAAAATTCTGAAAATTTAGGAAAATGTAGGGAATTTTTATATCTATCACCTGTCAAAACTTTCAGATCAAAATCATGTTCGAGTGAATTTTTAAAATTCCTGGACGGAGTGCAAAAGTTTCTGTTTTTGCACAGTCGAGTCAACTATCATCCACACTATCCCAAAGGCTTTACTTGGCACTTTATTGAAACAAAAGCAATGAAACATGATTACTATAGTATCATAATCATGTGAATACACAAAAACAGCAGGTAAAAGTTTTGGGTTGTCTCCCAACAAGCGCTTTTCTTTAATGCTTTTTAGCTAGGGATGATTATTTCAATGATGTTTGCATAGAAGATAAGACTTGAAACATAACAAAAGCATCATGAAACACATGGCAAACACATTTAAGTCTAACCCACTTCCTATGCATAGGGATTTTGTGAGCAAAAAATTTATGGGACCAAGAATCAACTAGCATAGGAAGGCAAAACAAGCAAAACTTCAAGATTTTCAACACATAGAGAGGAAACTTGATATTATTGAAATTCCTACAAGCATAAGTTCCTCCCTCATAATAAATTTTCAGTAGCATCATGAATGAATTCAAAAATATAGCCATCACATAAAGCATTTTTTTCATGATACATAAGCATAGAAATTTTGTTACTCCCCACATAAGAAAATTTATTAGCATTCATAATAGTGGGAGCAAACTCAACAAAATAACTACCATGTGATACTCGATTGGCATAATCGTATTGAGAATTAAAATTATGATGACAAGTTTCACGGTTGTCATTATTATTTATAGAATACATGTCATCACCATAATCATCATAGATAGCAACTTTGTTCTCATAGTCAATTGAAACCTCTTCCAAAATAGTGGATTCATCACTAAATAAAGTCATGACCTCTCCAAATCCACTTTCATCAATATTATGAGAAGATTCAACACCCTCAGAAATAGTGGGATCATTACCTAGAGTTGACACTCTTCCAAACCCACATTCATCATTATAATCATCATAAATAGGAGGCATGCTACCATTATAACAAATTTGCACATCAAATCTTGGGGGACTAAAAATATCATCTTCATCAAACATAGCATCCCCAAGCATGTGTCTTTGCATATCATTAACATCATGGATATTCAAAGAATTCATACCAACAACATTGCAATCATGCTCATCATTCAAATATTTTTGTCAAACATTTTATAGAATTCTTCTTCTATTAATTAAGCACAATTTTCCTTTCCATCATTTTCATGAAAGACATTATAAAGATGAATAATATGATGCAACCTCAATTCCATTTTTGTACTTTTCTTTTTTAAACCAAACTAGTGATAAAACAAGAAACTAAAAGATTCAACTGCAAGATCTAAATGTATACCTTCAAGCACTCACCTCCCCGGCAATGGCGCCAGAAAAGAGCTTGATTTCTACTACACAACTTGTTCTTATAGACTCATGTTGGGCCTCCAAGCGCAGAGTTTTGTAGGACAGTAGCAAATTTCCCTCAAGTGGACGAGCTAAGGTTTATCAATCCGTGGGAGGGGTAGGATGAAGATGGTCTCTCTCAAACAACCCTGCAACCAAATAACAAAAAGTCTCTTGTGTCCCCAACACACCAAATACAATGGTAATTTGTATAGGTGCACTAGTTCGGCGAAGAGATTGCGATACAAGCATAGTAATGATAGTAGATATTGATATTTGTAATAGTAACAATAAAAATAGCAAGGTAGAAATTGATAAAATGAAGCACAAATGGTATTGCAATGCTTGAAAATGAGGCCTAGGGTCCATACTTTCGCTAGTGCAATCTCGCAACAATGCTAATCTAATTGGATCATACAACCATCCCTCAACGTGCGATGAAGAATCACTCCAAAGTTCTTATGTAGCGGAGAACATAAGAAGAAATTTTTTGTAGGTACTCTTTCCGATCGATCTATCCAAGAGTTCATACTAAAATAACACCAAGTTATTCTTTTTGATCGATCTATCAAGAGTTCGTACTAAAATAACACTAAGTTATTCTTTCCGATCAATCTATCAAGAGTTCGTAATAAAATAAAACCAAAGCAAATTCAGATTCATAATACTCAATCCAACACAAAGAACCTCAAAGAGTGCCCGAAGATTTCTACCGGAGAAACAAAGACGAGAACGTGCATCAACCTCTATGCATATATTACCCAAATATCACCTCGGGAATCCGCGAGTTGAGTGACAAAACACATATCAAGTGAATCAATATGGTACCCCATTGTCACCACGTGTATTCAAAGCAAGACATACATCAAGTGTTCTCAAATCCATAAAAGTATTCAATCCGATAAAATGAAATCTCAAAGGGAAAACTCAATTCATCACAACAAGATAGAGAGGGGAAAAACACCATATGATCCACTATATTAACAAATCCCGCGATACATCAAGATCGTGCCAACTCAAGAACACGAGGGAGAGAGAGAGATTAAACACATAGCTACTGGTACAAACCCTCAGCCCCGAGGGTGGACTACTCCCTCCTCATCACGGCGGCCATAGGGATGATGAAGATGGCCTCCGGTGATGATTTCCCCCTCCGGCAGGGTGCCAGAACGGGATCCTAATTGGTTTTTCCTGGCTACATAGGCTTGTGGTGGCGGAACTTCCAATCTAGGGTTACCCCGAGGGTTTTTGGAATATTTGACGATTTATAGGGCGAAGTGGCGGTGCGGGGGGCCACCGAGGTGGGCACAAGCCACCAGGGAGCGCCTGGGCCCCAAGGCGTTCCCAGGTGGGTTGTGCCCCCTGTCGTGGTTCTAAGTCTGACAGTAGAATGGGGGGTAGGTATGGAGAGGCAAGATCCTAGCTATGGAGCAGTTGTACACACGAGTGTTTTACGAGTTCAGGCCCTTCTTGGAGGAAGTAAAAGCCCTACGTCTCGGAGCCCGGAGGCGGTCGATTGGATTACGCGTGTGAAAGATACAGGGGCGCGACCCCTTCTACCAGTGGAGGGGGGTGGCTTATATAGAGGACGCCAGGACCCCAGCCAGCCCACGTAGCGGAGGGTTAAAGTACATTAAGGCCAGACGTTACTGGTAACGCCTTACATAAAGTGTCATCATGGCCATAAAGACTACTTAATTACAGACTATTTGGATACAGGGTAGACCTTGAACTCCTGATGGTCGAGTGAGTCTTCATGGTCGAGTGTCTTCAGGTTCGTCGAGTGTCTTCTAGCCGATCGAGTGGAATCCCTCTTGGTCGACTAGAAGACGGCTTCTTCTAATAGATGCCCTTGGGGAGGGTACCTTGGACAGGTCCGTAACCCTACCCTAGGTACATGACTTCATCAGTAGCCCCCGAATGGATCGAGGTTTGAGTGAGGACGGAGTTGGCAATCTTTCCGATCGGTTTTTTGGTACTGTAAAGGTGTTTTTGCTCTGGATCAATGACTTTCAAATGAGGGTGTCAACTTCCGTTCAGTCGCCTTGATCCATTCTTTATATGTGTCGAGTGAACTTTATGAACCTGGAGATTTCCGAGTGACGGATCGCAGGAGATCTTCCGTCTGACAAGTTGCCCTGTGGTTAGCGGATTTAGTGGGATCCGAATTTTGGGGAACCGCGCGAAGCAGAGAAGGCCGTGGTACTCGGATGGGATAAGGCAGTGACGCCTCGATTCCCGTGCCGCCTTTTTCGCCACGTATCGCGTGCGCGACTATTTCGGGATTTGACAGGATTGCCTGGGCCTACCCGTCAGCCACTCGGAAGTGACCCCATATAAGGAACCAGGCGGAGGTTTTCTGAACAGTGCCTCCTCATTTTCTCCTCCCTCGCCTCCAGATTCATCTACTGTGCTCGTCAACTGCCCAGCACCGCTGCTCCGTTCCAGCTTCGTCGGCGACAATGGTGAAGGAGAAGATGGCGGCTTTGGAGCGGGCGAAGAAGGCGACGGCGCAAGCGAAGGGGAGAGCGCCCAGTCGGGGTGGATCCTCATCGCGGTCTCGCCTGCCGTAGGGTTGGATCCAAGGGGATTGGATCTGCTCGACCATCACCTAGAAGGACCTCGATGACCTAGCCGATGAGGGGCTGATCGAGCACAGAGCAGCGAGGCTTTCGGGGGCGGAGTGTCAACCGCAACCTCAGGAGGGTGAGTGCGTCCTCTTGGCGACTCATGTAGATCGAGGGTTTTTTTTGACGCTGCATCTTTTCTTCCGAGGATTTTTGAATTTCTTCGGAGCTCAGCTTCACCATTTTACTCCAAATTCCATCGCCTATCTCTCCGCCTTTGTATCTTTGTAATTTCTTGGGTTGCCGGCTGCACTGGGCCTCTTCAAACATATATTCACTTGTCATTCCCAGACGGTGAAAAAGGCCAGCCCCAATGACGAGAGAACCCAGGTGATCCAGATGTGTGGGGGTCTCGGGGTCCAGATGAGGAGTAAGAGCGCTTTCCCTGCTATGACCCTTCCCGAGTCGGTCAGAGGGTGGCAGTCGACCTGGTTCTACTGCCAAGACCGGTCGACGCCAGGGCAGTCGACCGGGCTCCCTCCTTTCTCTATGAGTCGAGTGAACAAGCCCTCCTCTCTGAAAGTAGTTCTGGAGGAGAAGGCTCAGGTGAAAATGTTGATGGAGCGAGTAGTTCAGTTGATTCATGACGGCGTGACCGGCATGGACCTTCTGGAGGTTTTCCTTCGGTGGCGCATCCAACCACTCCAGTACCGGGGCCACCCGATGTGGCTGTATTCTGGTACTGAAGACACCAGTCGGGTCCACCCAGAGGAGGTCGACAATGCTACATTGGAGAGGTGGATGACTGCCATCACGGGGAACAAGGACAACCCTCGTGGAGCTAGGAGGATCGTTCCACTCGACCAATCTTATGAGGTGGACAAGGTACAACTATTTTCCTCTGATTGTTCTATCCATTATGTTTCATCGTAAATCAGTCGATTGACCTTTGTCTTGCTTGCTGTCTTTCAGGAAACCATTGAGTTGTACTCGATGCCCAACGGGGCGCAGGCACAGGCCGAAGAGGAGGAAGGAAGCGGAGGCGAAAGTCAAGAGGAGTGGGAGTTGGACGCCGATGAGGGTGAGGAAGACGCAGGTTCTGACAAAGAGGAAGAGGAGGAGGAAGAGGAGGAGGAAGTTGTGCCTCCTCGTTCTGAAAGGAGGTCCAAGATCGCCCATGAACCTGCGGCTGATCATGGCAAGGGAGTCACGCCTGCTGGGCAGTCGACTAAACGTCCTCGGACAAATTCACCGGCGCCGACTGAAAAGGCGTCGAAGCAACCCCGAGCGGCCCCGTCAAAACCGGCGAAAGCCCTACCGAAGATGAGGATGGAGATTCCGACTGTCTCTGGGTAACGGTCATAACTCATGTTTTCCATTTTTTGTTCGATTCAATCGCTGACCGACTGATATTTGCAAATCGCAGTGCTGCTACTTCTGAGACTTCAGCCAGGCATGAGGACCAAGAAATGGAAGATGCTGCGACTTCTCAGCCTGGTATGATCTACGCGGTTTCGCTTTCGGTCGATTGAATCTTTATTTTTGATTTTGAACTTCTTCTGCAGGTCCGCCTAACGTTGTCATCAATCTTCCTGACGATGACGACGAAGTGCCGCTGAGGCAGAGGAGGAGCAGGAAGGCGACTGTTGGCAAGGCTGCGCAGGTTAGGTCAGCACCTGGACCACAGATTCCCGAGGGGAGCAATGTTGCTCGGGCTACCGTGTCCTTTGCGGAGCCGTTGACGTTTGCCTGCCCTTCGTCGTCGAGTGCTGACCCGCCTTCTCTCTTCTCCACCTACCACGTCCCGGAGGACCAAGCAAGCGCTGCTAAGGAAGCCATACGCCAGGCCGGGATTATGATGAAGCAGGTGAAGGTGATCCGAACTGCCAGCAAAGCATCTTATGACGCGAGCTCAGCTCTCCAGAGCAATGTCCAGGTTAGTTGAACACCGACTGGAAATCTTGATATTTGTCATGCACCCACTGGGTGTGTCAACTCTACAGTGGACTGCTGTCAGTCGACTATAGTCTTTGTGTCTTGAGATTTCTCACTTTACTTGTTCCATTCGACCATGGTCGAGTGGAACAATGAAACTGGTGGGGGCACGCTGAGTGCACCCACCGGGTGTAGTCCCCGAGACCGTGGTCGATTGCTGGCAATCGGCTATGGTCTGATTTTTTTTTGACAGTTAACTGCTTCCGGTCGACTGATCGACTCTGAGCCTAGCTGATAGAACTAGTGGGGGCACGCTGAGTGCACCCACTGGGTGCAGTCCTCGAGACTACAGTTGAATGTTTAGATTCATCTGAGTCTTAGAAATAGTATGATTTTTCCTTTAGTCACTCGGAAGTGATCTGCCGTTGATGTTTGTCGACTGAACTTTCGCAGAAATCTTGTGACCTTGTTTCTCGTTATACCGAATTGGAGAACAAGTATATCCAGCTTGAGCTTGACCAAAAGCTTGTCCAAGAGAACTTCACAAAGGCGAAGGAGGAGGCAAAAGGTATGTTCGGTGAGAATCTTGACGACTGTCCTCGCTTCTTGCCTGTCCCCGAATCTGATCTTATTGTGATTTTCGCAGAAAAACTGAGGGATGCTCTGAAGAAGAAGGACCTTGACCTTGCCGAGGCGCAGAAAACGGCTGCGGACAAGACTAGGCTTGCAGAAGAGAAGTTGACTTTTGTCAACAAACTTGAAGAAGAGAACACTAATCTGAAAGCTGCTCTTGACGTGGCCAACCAAGAAGTCACTCGACTGAGGAATGCCAATATGGTCATGGACGACAAAGCTGGTGAACTGGCAGGAAAGAAGAATGACTTGGAGCTTTATCTGGGAGGACTCGCCAAAAAGCTATTCCTCATGCTCGAAGGTAACCTCTTATCTCCGATTGGTAGTTAATGACTTGCTATAAGGGCGTTAGCTTATTCTTGAATCATGTCCACAGAATTCTGCCAAAACTTTGAAGAGGAGACTAGTCGAGTGGAGACTGGCTTGGATCCCATCAATTCTCCGATGAAGGATGAAACTGCTATGAACGTGCTCCGCCTCGAGTCCCGCATTGCTGCAGTGGTCGATTACCTTGCAAGACTGAAGGCCGCTGTATCGCACATCGACACATCGCTCTGGCCAGAAGAAACGCTTCAGAACGACCTTGAGTCGCTGATGACTCGACTGAACGAGATTCCGAGTCGAGTGGAAGAGTGGAAGAAGTCTTCTGCCAGGTGCGGTGCTAATGTCGCTCTGTCCTTGGTCCGCGTCCACTGCAAAGAAGCGAGAGAAGACAAGCTGGTGTCTCTCAAGGTGGCCAACACTAGGAAGCATGACTTCCGTTCTTTCATGGAGACCTTCATCGCGGCTGCCACTCGGATTGCAGATGGGATTGACCTGGACGAGTTCGTTGCACCTTCCAGCCCTCCGCAGGAGGGGTAAAAAACTGTTATGCTTGATGATTTGAATTTGCCTCGGAATGCCGAGTGATTTTTGTAACCGCCAAACTTTAACAGGCTTGATGCCTGAGCACTCCTAGGTCCGTAAGACGTTATCCGAACTTGATTTGCTGTTTGAAATATGTTTGCTTCTTTTGGGCAACCATCTTCTTTGGGTTGGAGTATATACTAGCATCTGTAATGCTCTTTTGAAGGTAAGAGTGGAGCACAAATTGTCGTCGACCTGTGCTCGTCATGTTCGGGCAAGTGCTGAGTTGCAGCTAAGCCCCCGAGTGGGAGGTTTGCTCTCCACTCGGTAGATTTTTTAGAAACTTAGGCGAGCGCTGGGCTGCAGCTAAGCCCCCGAGTGGGAGGTTTGCTCTCCACTCGGTAGGTTTTTTAGAAACTTAGGCGAGCGCTGGGCTGCAGCTAAGCCCCCGAGTGGGAGGTTTGCTCTCCACTCGGTAGGTTTTTTAGAAACTTAGGCGAGCGCTGGGCTGCAGCTAAGCCCCCGAGTGGGAGGTTTGCTCTCCACTCGGTAGGTTTTTTAGAAACTTAGGCGAGCGCTGGGCTGCAGCTAAGCCCCCGAGTGGGAGGTTTGCTCTCCACTCGGTAGGTTTTTTAGAAACTTAGGCGAGCGCTGGGCTGCAGCTAAGCCCCCGAGTGGGAGGTTTGCTCTCCACTTGGTAGGTTTTTTAGAAACTTAGGCGCGCGCTGGGCTGCAGCTAAGCCCCCGAGTGGGAGGTTTGCTCTCCACTCGGTAGGTTTCTTAGAAACTTAGGCGAGCGCTGGGCTGCAGCAAAGCCCCCGAGTGGGAGGTTTGCTCTCCACTCGGTAGGTTTTTTAGAAACTTAGGCGAGCGCTGGGCTGCAACAAAGCCCCCGAGTGGGAGGTTTGCTCTCCAGTCGGTAGATTTTTTAGAAACTTATGCGAGCGCTGGGCTGCAGCTAAGCCCCCGAGTGGGAGGTTTGCTCTCCACTCGGTAGGTTTTTTAGAAACTTAGGCGAGCGCTGGGCTGCAGCTAAGCCCCCGAGTGGGAGGTTTGCTCTCCACTCGGTAGGTTTTTTAGAAACTTATGCGAGCGCTGGGCTGCAGCTAAGCCCCCGAGTGGGAGGTTTGCTCTCCACTCGGTAGGGGTGGGCTTTTTAGAAACTTAGGCGAGCGCTGGGTTGCAGCTAAGCCCCCGAGTGGGAGGTTTGCTCTCCACTCGGTAAGTTTTTTAGAAACTTAGGCGAGCGCTGGGCCGCAGCTAAGCCCCCGAGTGGAAGGCTGGCTTACCACTCGGTAGGATTTTGTTTTACTTAGGAGAGTACTTGGACTGCAGCTAAGCCTCCGAGTGGAAGACTGGCTTACCACACGGTAGGATTTTGTTTTACTGAGGCGAGTACTTGGACTGCAGCTAAGCCTCCGAGTGGAAGACTGGCTTGCCACTCGGTAGGATTTTGTTTTACTTAGGCGAGTACTTGGACTGCAGCTAAGCCTCCAAGTGGAAGACTGGCTTACCACTCGGTAGGATTTTGTTTTACTTAGGCGAGTACTTGGACTGCAGCTAAGCCTCCGAGTGAAAGACTGGCTTATCACTCGGTAGGATTTTCGAAAACTTAGGCGAAACAGATTCGCAACCAAGCCTCCGAGTGGAAGGCTGGCTTACCACTCGGCAGGATTTTTTACAAGCTTAGGCGAAACGGATTCGCAACCAAGCCTCCGAGTGGAAGGCTGGCTTACCACTCGGCAGGATTTTTTACAAGCTTAGGCGAAACGGGTTCGCAGCTAAGCCACCCACTGGGGGACAAATTTACGAAAGCAAAAGCAATAACAATCTCTAGGAAAATTATGAAACTATTGTCTTTGATGAATACACTATAAGAGTACTTTTATTACAACTCATCTGAATGGAAAACTTAAGTGTAGAAAGGAGCATGATCTATCGAGATGCATATGGGTGACATGGTGGTTTTAGCGAGTTCGGGCCTCTCACGGTGGAGATAACAACCCTACGTCTCGTGCTCCGGAGAGACTTTGTTTTATCTTAGTATGTATCCAGAGATTACAATAAGAGGGGAATGGATCCCCGTAGTCCTGAGACTAATGGTGAAAAAGAGAGAGATGGAAGAAAAAGACCCCCTAGTCTAGTGGTGGGGGTGGCTTATATAGAGTGCGCCACCCCCTCACCTCCTATGTTACAAAGTGGAGCATCAATGCCATAATGCCTGCCATTACAAAAACGTCATGCTGACTATTGGTCTTCACATATCCGAGTGAGTTACACGGTCGAGTGGAATGAGCTCGTCGAGTGGAGTGCCGTGCTCCGAGTGGTCGTTGTTGTCCGAGTGACTTTCAAGCTGCGGTACATCTGGACGGCGATCTGGCTCAGGGGACCAACACAAAGTGTACGGTGTCCATGGGTAGGGTCTTTAGGTCAGGTCTGTTACCCTACCCCTAATACATGTCCTCGTCATTAGCCCCCGAATCGGTCGAGGTTGAGCGGGTCGAGTCGAGGTGAAATCCCAAATGAGTCGAGTGCTACGGAGGCACTTATGAACTTCCTCTGGTCACCCGGCGGTCTTATCTCCGCGTGTTGCCTTGACGGATTCCAGATTGCATGGTGTTCGAGAGAAATGAGCTCAAACGGGTCGGCGGAGGAGCGTTGAACTCACCTTATAGCAATTTTTTGGAGTGATTTGGATCTGGTCCTGCATCGAGTAACTGATTACTCGGAATTTCTTCACGCCTGGAACATGTCTTTTTTTGTTGTTTGGCCATCACTCGGACCGGGCGGACCATTCCGAGTGGATACCATTCCAGTGGGGGCACGCTGAGTGCACCCACTGGGTGTAGTCCCCGAGACTGTCGTCGACTGCGGGCAGTCAGCGGGAGTCTTAGAGCCTATTTTTTGTCGTTGTTTGGCCGTCACTAGGACCGGACGGACCGTTTCGAGTGGATACCAACAGTCGGCGGGAGTCTTAGAGCCTGTCTTTTTTGTTGTTGTTCATCACTCGGACTGGTCAGGCCATACCGAGTGGAGATTACTCCAGTGGGTGCAAGCTCAGTGCACCCACTGGGTGTAGTCCCCGAGACCACCATCGACTTCGGGCAGTCGGCGGGGGTCTGGGAGAACTAATACTCTTTTTAGCTGGTACTGATCGAACTTGTTCTTCTCTCGGATTGGTTTTTGTTTGCTTGATACAGCTTCTGAAGAGGAATCAGCAGTCGACCGGTTGGACGATCCTTGAGCAGCATTGATCAGCTCATCAGCAAGGCCCTCATCAATGGTCTTGACGTTCCTGTCTCAGCTCACTAGTAAGGCACTCAGCAATGGTCTTGACGTTCGACAGTGCGCACAATCTCGTCCTTTTTCTTGACGGTGCAGCCCTGAAGTGGTGGTCGTGGCCAACCTGCACTTTGCTAAGCCACCGAGTGGGAGGGTTGCTCACCACTCGGTAAGATTTTTCAAACTTAGGCGAGTACTAGACTGCAGCTAAGCCTCCGAGTGGGAGGATCGCTCACCACTCGGTAGGATTTTTCAAACTTAGGCGAGTACTGGGCTGCAGCTAAGCCTCCGAGTGGGAGGATCGCTCACCACTCGATAGGATTTTTCAAACTTAGGCGAGTACTAGACTGCAGCTAAGCCCCCGAGTGAGAGGCAGACTCACCACTCGGTAGGATTTTTTATTACTTAGGCGAGTACTGGACTGCAGCTAAGCCCCCGAGTGAGAGGCAGACTCACCACTTGGTAGGATTTTTTATTACTTAGGCGAGTACTGGACTGCAGCTAAGCCCCCGAGTGAGAGGCAGACTCACCACTCGGTAGGATTTTTCTTCGACTTAGGCGAAACGAATTCGCAGCTAAGACACCCACTGGGGATTTTAGAACATGTAAATAATGAACAAAAATCATTCGGAAGACTGTAAAATCATGTCTTTTGATAATCAAACGAAAGGGTACTTCTTTCTGAGTTCTCTTCCAGTGGGGGCACGCTGAGTGCACCCACTGGGTGTAGTCCCCGAGCCTCTGTCGGACTAGATGAGTCTGGCAGAGAGTTTAAGTCTCCTGGTAAACTTCCATGCAGTTGGCACGGTAAATATCTTTGTCTAGGATTGAATCAATCGGATGGATGCGTAGCGAGGTGGTTGTACGAACGACGTTCGGCGAGTAAGGCCGCCTGTATGATTCAGCAATGGCGCTTCATTTTTACCCTTTTGCATGAAAGGGGTATTTATCCAAGTGGACGTGCTTCCCGACTGATCGGGGGTATGTTGACTGCAAGGAAAAACTTGGTGGCACTTGTATGTCTCCCGGAGGAGATACACTAGTGGTCTGAAATGGACGTGCCATGAAACCCGAGTGACGAGGCTAATGTGTGGACTGACTCTCCAGAGAGAGGCCACTCATTATCCCGGGGGAAAACTAGCACATGCCATCTCTGAGTCCAAGTTTGTGAAACTGACGCCTTGGAGCCTAGGATAGGGCCAAGTGTATCCGTAGAGGAGTGTTGTACCCTTTTGCATTCCTGAAGATGACTTTAGGTAATGATTTGGGCGATCGTCCAAGTGGACAGTACTACCTTTATAGATTTTCGGCAGACCGAGCAAGTATGGTCAGAAAGATATTCCTGATGTGATCAATAGGTTGATTAAATGGGCGTAACCCCCGAGGGCGGCATGGCCAACGGTTGTGCGTAGCCCCCGAGTGATGCTCGAAAGAGCTAAGCTTGTTATAGAGTGTGATATGAGGTTTGATCATGTGAGTAATTTAGTCGTTCCCGTTTTGGGGGTGTAGAGGTAAAGATATGTCCAAGTGATGCTGACGCACGAGGTGATCGAGGGGCGATGATGTGTACAACCAAGTGGCAACGCCTGGGGTGGCAGAGTTATGATGAGGAGCACAACCGAGTGGCGGCGCGCTGGTCAGCCGAGTGGTGAAGGCATGCACAACCGAGAGGCGACGCGCGAAGCGGTTGAGTGGTGAAGACATGCACAACCGAGTAGCGACGTGCGGGACGGTCGAGTGGTGATGACGTGCACAACGGAGAGGCGCCACGAGGGGCGGTGGAGTGAGGATGCGCGAGGTGGCTGAGTGAAGGACTACGTGTCCAGCCAAGTGGCAACGCGCCGGGTGGCCGAGTGACAAAGCGCGGGGCAATCGAGTGAAAGATTGTATGTCCAGCCAAGTGGCTGAAATGGTCTTCGAAGGAGTTAGCTAGATGCTTTCGAAGCTAATGTAGCGACGAGGTCGGTGTAGTGTGGTTGCGATGTAACAAGACCAGCGTGACAGCTGATTCTGAGTAGGAATGAAGATGGCGCGCAGAGTGTCTGTGTGATTATAAAACTTGTCAAAGTGGCGGATCGGATGCACTTGTTGAAGTGAAGGATCTGACCGGTGATGAAGTACTCGACCACTCAGGAGATTGTCATTCCAAATGAGATGCAGCCCCCGAGTGCGGCGTAGCTCCCGAGCGCACTACAGGCTTCGACAACAGACATGCCGGAATATGAGAAATATAGTTTTGAATGGATGATTTGCAATTCATCAAGTCGGACTCGGGTAAAGATGAGGAAAAGCTTCCGAGTGATGCTCAAAAGAGGTAAACTCGCAAAAGAGTGAAGTGTGAAGTTTAATTATAAAAGGGACTTATCTGTCTCATGCCTGACGAGGTCTATATCATTGATACGATGAAGAGGATTCCACAGAGGGGTTGGCTGGATGTGTTTGAAGTCAACCGAGCGACAAGGTCGATGTTGTGGTGTGCTGGGACCGGTATGGTGACCGAGTCCAAGCAGCGATGAATTTGGCGCATAGGGTCGTCGAGTGATCGCGTAACTTGTGTAAAAAATGGCACAAGCCAACAAAATAATTTCTCGAGGAAATTTGATGTGTGCTGAAATAAATTGTGTGAATAACACCCATAGACACCCGCTGGGAGTGCAAGGGGCTTGCTGGTTAACCAGCAAGAGTCTGAAAGAGCGAAGGATCCATTCGAACTTGTCAAAGTGCTGGCTCAAATAAAACGGAAGTGTAGTGTTTCAACTGAGTTGCAGCCCCGGAGGACCGATGCAAACTCGAAATGGAGAACGACACATGGTGTTCGTGAATGATGTATGCGAAAAAAATGGAAGCTGGACTTGTGAGTCACATAACTAGTACTAAGCAAGTATGTGAAAATAAGCAGCCGAGCGTAGAGGTACACTCGGTGGCGTGGCCTCTGAGTGAACGTGATGTGTAAATTACGGGATGCTCGGGAAGACGAAAATAACAGAATGTAAAATGACTTAGCTGTCTGAAGGCGCGCGAGTGGCCGAGTGGTGATGAGGCAACTAACCGAGTGGCGACGCGCGGGGCGGCCGAGTGGTTATGAGGTGACCAACCGAGTGGCGACGCGCGGGGCGGCCGAGTGGTTATGAGGTGACCAACCGAGTGGCGACGCGCGGGGCGGCCGAGTGGTTATGAGGTGACCAACCGAGTGGCGACGCGCGGGGACGGCCGAATGGTGATGAGGTGATCAACCGATGGCGATGCGCGGGGTGGCTGAGTGGTGATGAGGCGACCAACCGATGGCGACGCGCACGGCGGCTGAGTAGTTATGAGGTGACCAACCGATGGCAACGCGCGGGGCGGCCGAGTGGTGATGAGGTGACCAGCCAATGGCGACGCACGGGGCGGCCAAGTGATGTGGATGCATCCCGCGGAGTGACGAAGCGCGAGGCGTCCGACTGAAGTAGACGCGTCCCGTGGAGTGACAATATGCAGGGCGTCCGACTGAAGTAGACGTGTCCCGCAGAGTGACAATATGCAGGGCGTCCGACTGAAGTGGACGCGTCCCACGGTATGACGATGTGCAAGGCGTACGGCTGAAATAGACGCGTCCCACGGTGTGACAATGGTTGAGGCATCCGAGTGATGTAGATGCATGCGCGGAGTAACAACGCGTAGGGCGGCCATGATATAAACGTGTTCAGCTGAGTGACGATGCCCGGGGCGGCCAATTGATGAAGAGGCGTCCAGCGGAGCGTCCATCATAGGAGGAGTTGATGAAGATGCAGTTGGCCGTAGTTGGACGGCCGACTGAACAAGTTCCATTCGACTGGACAAATTCCATCCGAGTGAAGTTGGCAGCTGTATTCGTTGTCGATGATGTTGTGGAGGTTAAACGGCTGAGCAAAGAGGTGAAATGGCAGATTGAACGCAGAGGCTTCATGGCCAAATGAGCGCCATTCGAGTGGACGCCTCATCCGAGTGCTCCTGCCCATTCGAGTGAACCACAGCTAGGCTGTGACGTGGTCGGTGTGGAGCTGGTTGGGCAAACCGACGCGGAGGGCTGGGCTCACAAGCGCTGGTGAGGTTCGGCGTGGATGCGCCCACGAGTGCTGCTCCCTCCGCTGGAGGTGGGCGGCTGCTTGCCGCCAAGGACACCATGCAGCGGAGGCAGCCAGGCGCGACGACGCTAGAGCTGGACGCCGACGACCGGGCAGACGATGAGGTCGACTTGGTGCAGAGCCAGGACAGACATGCAGCAATAAATCCCTGGTAATAACGCATTGAAGGAGTTGCCCGTGTCCGATGCATTGAAGGAGTTGCCCATGTCCAATGCATTGATGGATTTGCCCCACGTCCAGAATCTGCATGCTATAACTCTTGCCAAATTGATGTAATGGCAGTTTCCTTCTCTTGGCCATGCACTAATTGACATTGATTTGGCAATCAAAACAATCTCCTTTCCTCTCCTTCCGTTCATCCTTCTTTAGGCCATGCACTAATCGACATTGATTTGTCAATCAAGGCAATTTCCTTTTTTCTCCTTCCGTTCTCAACGTGCATGCAAGTGGGATATGCGTGAGCCTGCATGCATGAGTGACAAACGCAAACCCAGCCGCAGAGCCATTGACACCGGTGAGAGGAGGTGGCCGTGCGTGGGGACGTCGCAGACGGGCCAGAAACGACGCGGCGGACCGCACCGGTGGCTGTTTGTATGTGCTTGACGGCGTGGCGGACCGCGCCGGAGGGCGTTTGGACGAGCTCACCGACGGCGTCGTAGACGAGGCCGGGGACGACGCGGCGGACCGCGCTGGAAGGCGTTTGTACGAGCTCGTCGACGGTGTTGTAGACGAGGCCGGGGATGACGCGGCGGACCGCGACGGAGGGCGTCTGAACAAGTTCGTCGATGGTGCAGTAGACAAGGCCGGATACGACGCGGCGGACCACGCCGGAGGGCGTTTGAACAAGCGCGCTGACAGCGTCGTAGATGAGGCCAGAGACGACGTGGCGGACCGCGCCGGAGGGCGTTTGTACGAGCTCGTCGATGGCATCGTAGACGAGGCCGGAGACGCCGCAGCAGACGCCGCACCGGTGGTCGTTTCTGGTAGTTTCCATTGATGATGATCCCGTGAGGACAAGAAAGATATGGAATGGCTTGCCCTTTTCTCTTCCTCTCTGCTTCATGATCGATCGTGCATGGGTGTTTCTGATCCTACAGGAGGAAAAGACAAACTCATTTTTAGACAATGTGTTGTAAAAAGACATCGAGTGGATACTTCCCTGATCCTTTTGTTTGTACGAAGGGCGCGATGACCAGAGCTCCAGCGGCCAATTTCTTTGGCGATGATAGTTCATCCGCTGTTGAAGATTGAAGAAAAAACCATTTGCACCATGGTTTGATAGATGCCATGCCCCACGGTGGGCGCCAACTGTCGTGGTTCTAAGTCTGACAGTAGAATGGGGGGTAGGTATGGAGAGGCAAGATCCTAGCTATGGAGCAGTTGTACACACGAGTGTTTTACGAGTTCAGGCCCTTCTCGGAGGAGTAACAGCCCTACGTCTCGGAGCCCGGAGGCGGTCGATTGGATTACGTGTGTGAAAGATACAGGGGTGCGAACCCTTCTACCAGTGGAGGGGGGTGGCTTATATAGAGGACGTCAGGACCCCAGCCAGTCCACGTAGCGGAGGGTTAAAGTACATTAAGGCCAGACGTTACTGGTAACACCTTACATAATGTGTCATCATGGCCATAAAGACTACTTAATTACAGACTGTTGGATACATGGTAGACCTTGAACTCCTGATGGTCGAGTGAGTCTTCATAGTCGAGTGTCTTCAGGTTCGTCGAGTGTCTTCTAGCCGGTCGAGTGGAATCCCTCTTGGTCGACTGGAAGACGGCTTCTTCTAATAGATGCCTTTGGGGAGGGTAACTTGGAGAGGTCCGTAACTCTACCCTAGGTACATGACTTCATCACCCCCCTCGGGGCACCCTTCTGGTACTTCTCTGGCCCATCCTGGGTGTTCTGGTCCAAAAAATCTCCAAAAATTTTCGCTGCGTTTGGACTCTTTTTGATATTGATTTCCTGCGATGTAAAAGTAAGCAAAAACAACAACTGGCATTGGGCACTATGTCAATAGGTAGTCCCAAAAAATGATATAAATTTTCTATAAAATGATATTAAAACATCCAAGAATGATAATATAAGAGCATGAATACTTTGTTTACCACACGGTAGGATTTTGTTTTACTGAGGCGAGTACTTGGACTGCAGCTAAGCCTCCGAGTGGAAGACTGGCTTGCCACCCCGAGTGGGAGGTTTGCTCTCCACTCGGTAGGTTTTTTAGAAACTTAGGCGAGCGCTGGGCTGCAGCTAAGCCCCCGAGTGGGAGGTTTGCTCTCCACTCGGTAGGTTTTTTAGAAACTTATGCGAGCACTGGGCTGCAGCTAAGCCCCCGAGTGGGAGGTTTGCTCTCCACTCGGTAGGGGTGGGTTTTTTAGAAACTTAGGCGAGCGCTGGGATGCAGCTAAGCCCCCGAGTGGGAGGTTTGCTCTCCACTCGGTAGGTTTTTTAGAAACTTAGGCGAGCGCTGGGCCGCAGCTAAGCCCCCGAGTGGAAGGCTGGCTTACCACTCGGTAGGATTTTGTTTTACTTAGGCGAGTACTTGGACTGCAGCTAAGCCTCCGAGTGGAAGACTGGCTTACCACACGGTAGGATTTTGTTTTACTGAGGCGAGTACTTGGACTGCAGCTAAGCCTCCGAGTGGAAGACTGGCTTGCCACTCGGTAGGATTTTGTTTTACTTAGGCGAGTACTTGGACTGCAGCTAAGCCTCCAAGTGGAAGACTGGCTTACCACTCGGTAGGATTTTGTTTTACTTAGGCGAGTACTTGGACTGCAGCTAAGCCTCCGAGTGAAAGACTGGCTTATCACTCGGTAGGATTTTCGAAAACTTAGGCGAAACAGATTCGCAACCAAGCCTCCGAGTGGAAGGCTGGCTTACCACTCGATAGGATTTTTTACAAGCTTAGGCGAAACGGATTCGCAACCAAGCCTCCGAGTGGAAAGCTGGCTTACCACTCGGCAGGATTTTTTACAAGCTTAGGCGAAACGGGTTCGCAGCGAAGCCACCCACTGGGGGACAGATTTACGAAAGCAAAAGCAATAACAATCTCTAGGAAAATTATGAAACTCTTGTCTTTGATGAATACACTATAAGAGTACTTTTATTACAACTCATCTGAATGGAAAACTTAAGTGTAGAAAGGAGCATGATCTATCGAGATGCATATGGGTGACATGGTGGTTTTAGCGAGTTCGGGCCTCTCACGGTGGAGATAACAACCCTAAGTCTAGTGATCCGGAGAGACTTTGTTTTATCTTAGTATGTATCAAGAGATTAAAATAAGAGAGGAATGGATCCCCGTAGTCCTGAGACTAATGGTGAAAAAGAGAGAGATGGAAGAAAAAGACCCCCTAGTCTAGTGGTGGGGGTGGCTTATATAGAGTGCGCCACCCCCTCACCTCCTATGTTACAAAGTGGAGCATCAATGCCATAATGCCTGCCATTACAAAAACGTCATGCTGACTATTGGTCTTCACATATCCGAGTGAGTTACACGGTCGAGTGGAATGAGCTCGTCGAGTGGAGTGCCGTGCTCCGAGTGGTCGTTGTTGTCCGAGTGACTTTCAAGCTGCGGTACATCTGGACGGCGATCTGGCTCAGGGGACCAACACAAAGTGTACGGTGTCCATGGGTAGGGTCTTTAGGTCAGGTCTGTTACCCTACCCCTAATACATGTCCTCGTCATTAGCCCCCGAATCGGTCGAGGTTGAGCGGGTCGAGTCGAGGTGAAATCCCAAATGAGTCGAGTGCTACGGAGGCACTTATGAACTTCCTCTGGTCACCCGGCGGTCTTATCTCCGCGTGTTGCCTTGACGGATTCCAGATTGCATGGTGTCCGAGAGAAATGAGCTCAAACGGGTCGGCGGAGGAGCGTTGAACTCACCTTATAGCAATTTTTTTGGAGTGATTTGGATCTGGTCCTGCATCGAGTAACTGATTACTCGGAATTTCTTCACGCCTGGAACATGTCTTTTTTTGTTGTTTGGCCATCACTCGGACCGGGCGGACCATTCCGAGTGGATACCATTCCAGTGGGGGCACGCTGAGTGCACCCACTGGGTGTAGTCCCCGAGACTGTCGTCGACTGCGGGCAGTCAGCGGGAGTCTTAGAGCCTATTTTTTGTCGTTGTTTGGCCGTCACTAGGACCGGACGGACCGTTTCGAGTGGATACCAACAGTCGGCGGGAGTCTTAGAGCCTGTCTTTTTTGTTGTTGTTCATCACTCGGACTGGTCAGGCCATACCGAGTGGAGATTACTCCAGTGGGTGCACGCTCAGTGCACCCACTGGGTGTAGTCCCCGAGACCACCATCGACTTCGGGCAGTCGGCGGGGGTCTGAGAGAACTAAAACTCTTTTTAGCTGGTACTGATCGAACTTGTTCTTCTCTTGGATTGGTTTTTGTTTGCTTGATACAGCTTCTGAAGAGGAATCAGCAGTCGACCGGTTGGACGATCCTTGAGCAGCATTGATCAGCTCATCAGCAAGGCCCTCAGCAATGGTCTTGACGTTCCTGTCTCAGCTCACCAGTAAGGCACTCAGGAATGGTCTTGACGTTTGACAGTGCGCAAAATCTCGTCCTTTTTCTTGACGGTGCAGCCCTGAAGTGGTGGTCGTGGCCAACCTGCACTTTGCTAAGCCACCGAGTGGGAGGGTTGCTCACCACTCGGTAAGATTTTTCAAACTTAGGCGAGTACTAGACTGCAGCTAAGCCTCCGAGTGGGAGGATCGCTCACCACTCGGTAGGATTTTTCAAACTTAGGCGAGTACTGGGCTGCAGCTAAGCCTCCGAGTGGGAGGATCGCTCACCACTCGATAGGATTTTTCAAACTTAGGCGAGTACTGGACTGCAGCTAAGCCCCCGAGTGAGAGGCAGACTCACCACTCGGTAGGATTTTTATTACTTAGGCGAGTACTGGACTCCAGGTAAGCCCCCGAGTGAGAGGCGGACTCACCACTCGGTAGGATTTTTTATTACTTAGGCGAGTACTGGACTGCAGCTAAGCCCCTGAGTGAGAGGCAGACTCACCACTCGATAGGATTTTTCAAACTTAGGCGAGTACTAGACTGCAGCTAAGCCTCCAAGTGGGAGGATCGCTCACCACTCGATAGGATTTTTCAAACTTAGTTGAGTACTGGACTGCAGCTAAGCCTCCGAGTGGGAGGATCGCTCACCACTCGATAGGATTTTTCAAACTTAGGCGAGTACTGGACTGCAGCTAAGCCCCCGAGTGAGAGGCAAACTCACCACTCGGTAGGATTTTTATTACTTAGGCGAGTAGTGGACTCCAGCTAAGCCCCCGAGTGAGAGGCGGACTCACCACTCGGTAGGAATTTTTATTACTTAGGCGAGTACTGGACTGCAGCTAAGCCCCCGAGTGAGAGGCGGACTCACCACTTGGTAGGATTTCTTATTACTTAGGTGAGTACTGGACTGCAGCTAAGCCCCCGAGTGAGAGGCAGACTCACCACTCGGTAGGATTTTTCAAACTTAGGCGAGTACTAGACTGCAGCTAAGCCTCCAAGTGGGAGGATCGCTCACCACTCGGTAGGATTTTTCAAACTTAGTTGAGTACTGGACTGCAGCTAAGCCTCCGAGTGGGAGGATCGCTCACCACTCGATAGGATTTTTCAAACTTAGGCGAGTACTGGACTGCAGCTAAGCCCCCGAGTGAGAGGCAAACTCACCACTCGGTAGGATTTTTATTACTTAGGCGAGTACTGGACTCCAGCTAAGCCCCCGAGTGAGAGGCGGACTCACCACTCAGTAGGATTTTTTATTACTTAGGCGAGTACTGGACTGCAGCTAAGCCCCCGAGTGAGAGGCAGACTCACCACTTGGTAGGATTTCTTATTACTTAGGCGAGTACTGGACTGCAGCTAAGCCCCCGAGTGAGAGGCAGACTCACCACTCGGTAGGATTTTTCTTCGACTTAGGCGAAACGAATTCGCAGCTAAGACACCCACTGGGGATTTTAGAACATGTAAAAAATGAACAAAAATCATTCGGAAGACTGTAAAATCATGTCTTTTGATAATCAAACTAAAGGGTACTTCTTTCTGAGTTCTCTTCCAGTGGGGGCATGCTGAGTGCACCCACTGGGTGTAGTCCGCGAGCCTCTGTCGGACTAGATGAGTCTGGCAGAGAGTTTAAGTCTCCTGGTAAACTTCCATGCAGTTGGCACGATAAATATCTTTGTCTGGGATTGAATCAATCGGATGGATGCGTAGCGAGGTGGTTGTACGAACGACGTTCGACGAGTAAGGCCGCCTGTATGATTCAGCGATGGCGCTTCATTTTTACCCTTTTGCATGAAAGGGGTATTTATCCAAGTGGACGTCCTTCCCGACTGATCGGGGGTATGTTGACTGCAAGGAAAAACTTGGTGGCACTTGTATGTCTCCCGGAGGAGATACACTAGTGGTATGAAATGGACGTGCCATGAAACCCGAGTGACGAGGCTAATGTGTGGACTGACTCTCCAGAGAGAGGCCACTCATTATCCCAGGGGAAAACCAGCACATGCCATCTCTGAGTCCAAGTTTGTGAAACTGACGCCTTGGAGCCTAGGATAGGGCCAAGTGTATCCGTAGAGGAGCGTTGTACCCTTTTGCATTCCTGAAGATGACTTTAGGTAATGATTTGGCCGATCGTCCAAGTGGACAGTACTACCTTTATAGATTTTCGGCAGACCGAGCAAGTATGGTCAGAAAGATATTCCTCATGTGATCAATAGGTTGATTAAATGGGCGTAACCCCCGAGGGCGGCATGGCCAACGGTTGTGCGTAGCCCCCGAGTGATGCTCGGAAGAGGTAAGCTTGTTATAGAGTGTGATATGAGGTTTGATCATGTGAGTAATTTAGTCGTTCCCGTTTTGGGGGTGTAGAGGTAAAGATATGTCCAAGTGATGCTGACGCGCGAGGCGATCGAGGGGCGATGATGTGTACAACCGAGTGGCAACGCATGGGGTGGCAGAGTTATGATGAGGAGCACAACCGAGTGGCGGCGCGCTGGTCAGCCGAGTGGTGAAGGCATGGACAACCGAGAGGCGACGCGCGAAGCGATTGAGTGGTGAAGACATGCACAACCGAGTAGCGACGTGCGGGACGGTCGAGTGGTGATGACGTGCACAACGGAGAGGCGCCACGCGGGGCGGTGGAGTGAGGATGCGCGAGGTGGCCGAGTGAAGGACTACGTGTCCAGCCAAGTGGCAACGCGCGGGGTGGCCGAGTGACAAAGCGCGGGGCAATCGAGTGAAAGATTGTATGTCCAGCCAAGTGGCTGAAATGGTCTTCGAAGGAGTTAGCTAGATGCTTTCGAAGCTAATGTAGCGACGAGGTCGGTGTAGTGTGGTTGCGATGTAACAAGACCAGCGTGACAACTGATTCTGAGTAGGAATGAAGATGGCGCACAGAGTGTCTGTGTGATTATAAAACTTGTCAAAGTGGCGGATCGGATGCACTTGTTGAAGTGAAGGATCTGACCGGTGATGAAGTACTCGACCACTCAGGAGATTGTCATTCCAAATGAGATGCAGCCCCCGAGTGCGGCGTAGCTCCCGAGCGCACTACAGGATTCGACAACAGACATGCCGGAATATGAGAAATATAGTTTTGAATGGATGATTTGCAATTCATCAAGTCGGACTCGGGTAAAGATGAGGAAAAGCTTCCGAGTGATGCTCGAAAGAGGTAAACTCGCAAAAGAGTGAAGTGTGAAGTTTAATTATAAAAGGGACTTATCTGTCTCATGCCTGAGGAGGTCTATATCATTGATACGATGAAGAGGATTCCACAGAGGGGTTGGCTGGATGTGTTTGAAGTCAACAGAGCGATAAGGTCGATGTTGTGGTGTGCTGGGACCGGTATGGTGACCGAGTCCGAGCAGCGATGAATTTGGCGCATAGGGCCGTCGAGTGATCGCGTAACTTGTGTAAAAAATGGCACAAGCCAACAAAATAATTTCTCGAGGAAATTTGATGTGTGCTGAAATAAATTGTGTGAATAACACCCATAGACACCCGCTGGGAGTGCAAGGGGCTTGCTGGTTAACCAGCAAGAGTCTGAAAGAGCGAAGGATCCATTCGAACTTGTCAAAGTACTGGCTCAAATAAAACGGAAGTGTAGTGTTTCAACTGAGTTGCAGCCCCGGAGGACCAATGCAAACTCGAAATGGAGAACGACACATGGTGTTCGTGAATGATGTATGCAAAAAAAATGGAAGCTGGACTCGTGAGTCACATAACTAGTAGTAAGCAAGTATGTGAAAATAAGCAGCCGAGCGTAGAGGTACACTCGGTGGCGTGGCCTCCGAGTGAACGTGATGTGTGAATTACGGGATACTCGGGAAGACGAAAATAACAGAATGTAAAATGACTTAGCTGTCTGAAGGCGCGCGAGTGGCCGAGTGGTGATGAGGCAACTAACCGAGTGGCGACGCGCGGGGCGGCCGAGTGGTTATGAGGTGACCAACCGAGTGGCGACGCGTGGGGCGGCCGAGTGGTTATGAGGTGACCAACCGAGTGGCGACGCGCGGGGCGGCCGAGTGGTTATGAGGTGACCAACCGAGTGGCGACGCGCGGGATGGCCGAATGGTGATGAGGTGATCAACCGATGGCGATGCGCGGGGTGGCTGAGTGGTGATGAGGCGACCAACCGATGGCGACGTGCGCGGCGGCTGAGTAGTTATGAGGTGACCAACCGATGGCAACGCGCGGGGCAGCCGAGTGGTGATGAGGTGACCAGCCAATGGCGACGCACGGGGCGGCCGAGTGATGTGGATGCATCCCGCGGAGTGACGAAGCGCGAGGCGTCCGACTGAAGTAGACGCGTCCTGTGGAGTGACAATATGCAGGGCGTCTGACTGAAGTAGACGTGTCCCGCAGAGTGACAATATGCAGGGCGTCCGACTGAAGTGGACGCGTCCCACGGTATGACGATGTGCAAGGCGTACGACTGAAATAGACGCGCCCCGCGGTGTGACAATGGTTGGGGCATCCGCGTGATGTAGATGCATGCGCAGAGTAACAACGCGTAGGGCGGCCATGATATAAACGTGTTCAGCTGAGTGACGATGCCCGGGGCGGCCAATTGATGAAGAGGCGTCCAGCGGAGCGTCCATCATAGGAGGAGTTGTTGAAGATGCAGCTGGCCGTAGTTGGACGGCCGACTGAACAAGTTCCATTCGACTGGACAAATTCCATCCGAGTGAAGTTGGGAGCTGTATTCGTTGTCGATGATGTTGTGGATGTTAAACGGCTGAGCAAAGAGGTGAAATGGCAGATTGAACGCAGAGGCTTCATGGCCAAATGAGCGCCATTCGAGTGGACGCCTCATCCGAGTGCTCTTGCCCATCCGAGTGAACCACAGCTAGGCTGTGACCTGGTCGGTGTGGAGCTGGTTGGGAAAAACCGACGCGGAGGGCTGGGCTCACAAGCGCTGGTGAGGTTCGGCGTGGATGCGCCCACGAGTGCTGCTCCCTCCGCTGGAGGTGGGCGGCTGCTTGCCGCCAAGGACACCATGCAGCGGAGGCAGCCAGGCGCGACGACGCTAGAGCTGGACGCCGACGGCCGGGCAGACGATGAGGTCGACTTGGTGCAGAGCCAGGACAGACATGCAGCAATAAATCCCTGGTAATAACGCATTGAAGGAGTTGCCCGTGTCCGATGCATTGAAGGAGTTGCCCGTGTCCAATGCATTGATGGATTTGCCCCACGTCCAGAATCTGCATGCTATAACTCTTGCCAAATTGATGTAATGGTAGTTTCCTTCTCTTGGCCATGCACTAATTGACATTGATTTGGCAATCAAAACAATTTCCTTTCCTCTCCTTCCGTTCATCCTTCTTTAGGCCATGCACTAATCGACATTGATTTGTCAATCAAGGCAATTTCCTTTCTTCTCCTTCCGTTCTCAACGTGCATGCAAGTGGGATATGCGTGAGCCTGCATGCATGAGTGACAAACGCAAACCCAGCCGCAGAGCCATTGACACCGGTGAGAGGAGGTGGCCGTGCGTGGGGACGTCGCAGACGGGCCAGAAACGACGCGGCGGACCGCACCGGTGGCTGTTTGTATGTGCTCGACGGCGTGGCGGACCGCGCCGGAGGGCGTTTGGACGAGCTCACCGACGGCGTCGTAGACGAGGCCGGGGACGACGCGGCAGACCGCGCTGGAAGGCGTTTGTACGAGCTCGTCGACGGTGTTGTAGACGAGGCCGGGGACGACGCGGCGGACCGCGACGGAGGGCGTCTGAACAAGTTCGTCGACGGTGCAGTAGACAAGGCCGGATACGACGCGGCGGACCACGCCGGAGGGCGTTTGAACAAGCGCGATGACAGCGTCGTAGACGAGGCCAGAGACGACGTGGCGGACCGCGCCGGAGGGCGTTTGTACGAGCTCGTCGATGGCATCGTAGACGAGGTCGGAGACGATGCAGCAGACGCCGCACCGGTGGTCGTTTCTGGTAGTTGCCATTGATGATGATCCCGTGAGGACAAGAAAGATGGGGAATGGCTTGCCCTTTTCTCTTCCTCTCTGCTTCATGATCGATCGTGCATGGGTGTTTCTGATCCTACAGGAGGAAAAGACAAACTCATTTTTAGACAATGTGTTGTAAAAGACATCGAGTGGATACTTCCCTGATCCTTTTGTTTGTACGAAGGGCGCGATGACCAGAGCTCCAGCGGCCAATTTCTTTGGCGATGATAGTTGATCCGCTATTGAAGATTGAAGAAAAAACTATTTGCACCATGGTTTGATAGATGCCATGCCCCACGGTGGGCGCCAACTGTCGTGGTTCTAAGTCTGACAGTAGAATGGGGGGTAGGTATGGAGAGGCAAGATCCTAGCTATGGAGCAGTTGTACACACGAGTGTTTTACGAGTTCAGGCCCTTCTTGGAGGAGTAACAGCCCTACGTCTCGGAGCCCGGAGGCGGTCGATTGGATTACGTGTGTGAAAGATACAGGGGTGCGAACCCTTCTACCAGTGGAGGGGGGTGGCTTATATAGAGGACGTCAGGACCCCAGCCAGCCCACGTAGCGGAGGGTTAAAGTACATTAACGCCAGACTTTACTGGTAACGCCTTACATAATGTGTCATCATGGCCATAAAGACTACTTAATTACAGACTGTTGGATACATGGTAGACCTTGAACTCCTGATGGTCGAGTGAGTCTTCATAGTCGAGTGTCTTCAGGTTCGTCGAGTGTCTTCTAGCCGGTCGAGTGGAATCCCTCTTGGTCGACTGGAAGACGGCTTCTTCTAATAGATGCCTTTGGGGAGGGTAACTTGGAGAGGTCCGTAACCCTACCCTAGGTACATGACTTCATCACCCCCCTCGGGGCACCCTTCTGGTACTTCTCTGGCCCATCCTGGGTGTTCTGGTCCAAAAAATCTCCAAAATTTTTCGCTGCGTTTGGACTCTTTTTGATATTGATTTCCTGCGATGTAAAAGTAAGCAAAAACAACAACTGGCATTGGGCACTATGTCAATAGGTTAGTCCCAAAAAATGATATAAATTTTCTATAAAATGATATTAAAACATCCAAGAATGATAATATAAGAGCATGAATACTTCGTAAATTATAAATATGTTGGAGACGTATCAGCGGCTCGGGCGCGATCGCCGGCGTGGCTCTGGTGGTCGTGGTGGGGGCGGTGGCGGCGGTTGGAAGTGGCGGACGAGGTGGGGTTGGGGTGGGGTCGGTGGCGCTCGGAGACAACAGAATGGCCGGAGCATCAACGTGGAGAGCCGACACTCTGCTGCTCCGGTGGCGGATGCCGATACTCGAGGCGGCGGCTCTGGTGCGATCTAGTTGACAAAAGGAGGCCAAATAGCTACGCAAGGGTTAGGGGGTCCGACTGGCAAGGTTTGGAGGCGGGGAGTGCTCACCGGCAGCGAGAATGATGGTGAATGTCGGCGGTTGTGATGAGATTGGAGCGGCGAGGGCGCATTTTGTCGGGATTTTGGCGGGGAGGGGGGGTAGGGGGTCGAGGCTGCCTTTATAAAGGACACAGTCGTTGGGCGAGGGGAAAGCACGGAGGGCGATCCCGAGAAGATCGGGGCGGCGGCGCACTCCGGTGCTTGTGGGAGAGGATGCGGCTATTGCGAGAGGAAGATGAGGGGAGCCCCACCTATCGGTGGCAGCGGGGGAAGGGCGCGGGTGTGGGCGACCGAGCCGTAGTGGGTTCGAGCGTGGCAGTGGTGGCCTAGGACACTCGACGGTTGGGCTGGCTGGCTAGTGTCGGCCTGGCTAAGGTTTTTTTTGAAAACTTGACAGAAAAGAAAAGCAAAGAAATAAAGAAAAGTAAAATAATTATATATATATATCAAAAAGATCATTAAAATATACCCTAAATGGTGAACTATTTTTCAGAGGCAAAATACAAACTGTGTGAAAATTATTTTTTTGAAAATTCCAAATAAAACCAAATTTGAATTCAAATACTTTTGGCATTATTTTCTTCTGACTTTTGGGGTGTCATGTTACCCCCTCTCATAATCTTTGATCAAAGTATTTGTTAGGAATTTTTGAAATGGAATTTCAGATGCCAATTTGAATTGAACTCAATATTCAAAAATGAAACCAAAGTGCCTCTAAAAATTTCAAATTTCACCTCAATTCAAACACAATGCAATAGATGCTTAGCTATAATTGTAAAACATTCCAAATTGAAAATTTGGGATGTTACACCTATGGGTCCATAGCTAGTAGCTAGATGGCTTCTTATCTCTCTTTGATCTTCAATACATTGTTCTCCTTGATGTTTTTGGAGATCTATTCGATGTAATGTTCTTTTATGGTGTGTTTGTTGGGATCCGATTAATTGTGGGTTTATGATCAGATTATTCATGAATATTATTTGATTATTCTATGAATTTTTTTATGCATTATTATTATAGCTTTCTATTTCTCTCTGACCTATCCAATTGGTTTGGCCAACTAGATTGATTTATTTTGCAATGGGAGAGGTGCTTTGTAATGGGTTCAATCTTGTGGTGCTCTATATCCCAGTGACAAAGTAGGGGACAAGACACATATTTGTATCGTTGCCATTAAGGGGAAAATGATAGGGTTTATTCATATTGGTTGGATTTACTTTGTGTATATCATGTCATCTTGCTTAAGGCGTTACTCTGTTTCTTTATGAACTTAATAATCTAGATGCATGTTGGAAGCGGTCGACGGGTGGAGTAATAGTAGTAGATGCAGGAAGGAGTCAGTCTACTTGTCTCGGACATGAAGCCTATATGCATGATCATTGCCTTGAGTATCGTCATAACTATGTGCTTTTCTATGAATTGCCCAACATTAATTTGTTTACCCACTGTGTGCTTTTGTTCGAGAGAGAAGCCTCTTGTGAAAACTATGCCCCCGGGTCTACTACTATCATATATTAAATCCAAAAATACCTTGCTGAATTTATTTACTATTATCTTATTTTGTATTTTATTTTGTCTATATATCACTACGAGCTTTGATCCTTACAAATAACCACCGAGGGGGTTGACAACCCCTGTGACCGCGTTGGGTGCAAGTATTTGCTCTTTTGTGTGTAGGTGCTATTAGTGAGGTTTAGCGTGGTTCTCCTACTGTATTGATAACCTTGGTTCTTAACTGAGGGAAATGCTTATCACTACTTTAGTACATCATCCTCTCCTCTTTGAGGACATTCTAATGTAGCTCACAAGTAGCAGGAAGAATTTCTGGCGCCATTGCCAGGGAGACATCACAAAAACCTACCAAGTACCTTTGCATAAACTATCATCTACTTGTTCTTACTTTCATTTGCCATTTGCCTCTCGTTTCAATCTCCCCCACTTCTAAAACAACTTTACAAAAAAATACAAAAATATTTTCATGTGCTTGTTTGCTTGCTTCACCATTATGGCTAGTTCTTTCTTGTTACGTGTACCCCTAAAAATGAGGTTCTCAATTTTAAACAAAGGGGAGGAGAGAATTTAAAAGATGCTTGGTATAGAATATGCGATGCTCAAAATAGATCAACTCGTAAGCAATCTACTACCGTTCTTCTTCGCAATTTTTATGTGGGTGTAACTACTTGGTATAGATTTGTGCTAGATACTATTACCAGAGGGAATTTATTGAGAAGTCACCCTATGGTTGCTTTCAATGCTATGGTAAATTTAGTGGGATCACCACCTATCACTATTAATGAAACAGTGTTGAATTTGGAGCATCGTATGCAAAGGTTAGAAGCTATTGAAAATAAAATGCCTACCATAGAGCATATTGAAAATCTAGATCAAAATATACATAATCATATGACTCAATATGGATCAAGGGTAGGAATTGCTTTGAAGATGCTAAAAGAGAAAGAACCGGTAATCAATGAAAGGATGGAACAAAGTCTCGCTAGAATTGATAAACTGGAAGAAGTTATTAATAATTTGGGTTCTGCCTTTTCTTCCGTTAAAACTATTGAAAGAGCTCCTCCTAGTAAGAATTGCAACTTTATGTATGTTCCTAAGAACAAGGGTGCCACTTCTAGTAATGGGAGTTAAGATCTTAAAATGATTAGTGTTCACCCTGATTTCATTGATTTAATAAAAGGACCCATCTATGAGAATAAAATCTTTAGTTTTGTTCATAGGAGTTTGATCATGAAAATTATTCATGCTAAGCCCTAGGAATTGTGGTTGTGTAATTGAGAAACTAAGTATGACAACACTTAAAACTATGCATTACGCCTAGCTAGGGGCGTAAAACAATATCACTTGTTAGGAGACAACCCAATAGCTATCTTTATTTTTCCCTTTTCTTTTCTATTTTTGAGTGTGTACACAATTATGCTATGGTTATGAGTGTGTCTTTGTGTTTTAGGTAGTGTTTGTACCAACTAAAGCCTTTGGGATGATTTGGTTGATAGTTGATTTGATTCTGTGAAAAAATGAAAACTTTTGCGCCCAGTAGCAGAATTGTTTAAATTCACTCGAGCGAGATAAAATTCTGAATTTTTTACACAGGATTGATGTACAAACAGCCCACGTTGTCCTCACTTTTGATAATATTTGGAGTTACATAACTATTGTGTATGTTCGAATCATTACATACTATTCGGTTTTTCACTTGTTACATAGGTTGCTTGTTTTAATGAATCTATGGATTGTATTAGGGGGGTATAAGTCATGGTGAAGTTAGAATACAGTAGGTATTATGAAATAATGAAATATGAATGGGTTTACAATACTACCTAAAGTTTATTATTTGCTTGTTATACTAACAGATATCACGAGTTTTCTGGTGAGTTTTGTGTGCTGAAGTTTTCAAATTTTGAGTGAGATCACGATGGATGAAGAAATAAGGAGTGGCAAGACCCCAATCTTGGGTAATACCAAGGCAGCCCAAGGAGATATTCAAGTAGACCCAAGCATCAAAGCTTGGGGATGCCTCGGATGGCATCCCCTCTTTCGTCTACCAACCATCGGTAAATTACTTGGAGCTATATTTTTTTCGTCACATGATATGAGTTTTGCTTGGAGCGTCGTGTATTATATGAGTATTTTCTTTTTTTGATTTTTGGTTTTCCACAATCATATTTGCTGCACACACCTTTTGAGAGGGACACACATTTATTCGTGATTTGTTAGAATATTCTTTGTGCTTCACTTATATCTTTTGAGCTAGGCCATTGCTCTAGCGCTTCAATTATATCTTTTAGAGCACAACATTGTTTATATTTTAAAGAAATAATTACGCTCTCATGCTTCACTTATATCATTTTGGGAGTTTGATAATAGTAATGGCAATATGCACAGGTTATGAAATTGTTCATAATATGATTTGTATTCAAGAGGGATATAATAAAAACTTTCATGTAGATCGTTGAATATGATAAGTTTGATTCAGTTTTGCAATATTAAGATGGTAATATGTGGGAGGTACTAGTGAATGATTGTGGTTTAGTAAGAATATTGGTGTTAAGGTTTGTGATTTCCGAAGCATGCATGTATAACCTCCTATTATGCTAAGAAGCTGGAGCATGATTTATTATTGAGTGTCTTCCTTTGCGTGAAGGTCGGGGGCGCGCGATGGTTAACTCCTACCAACCTCCCCCTAGGGGAATGTGTAATAGTACTTTGCTTTGAGGGCTAATAGACTTTCACAATAAGTATGTAAGTGCTTTATGACTAATGTGAGTCCATGGATTATACGCACTCTTATCTTTCTGCAGTTTGCTAGCCTCTTTGGTACCATGCATTGCCCTTTCTCACCTCGAGATGTGGTGAAAACTTCACCGGTGCATCCAAACCCCGTGATATTATATGCACTATAACACATAAGCCTCCTTATATCTTCCTCAAAATAGCCACCATACCTACCTATTATGGCATTTCCATAGACATTCTGAGATATATTGCCATGCAACTTCCACCATTCCGTTTATTATCACACACATCGTCATTGTCATATTGCATTGCCTGAGCATATAGCTGACATAGTATTCGTGGCTCATCCACCATTCATCATTTTCTATACATGTTATGCTAGATCATTGCACATCCTCGTACACTGCCAGAGGCATTCATATAGAGTCACATTTGTTCTAGTATCGAGTTGTAATTTTGAATTGTAAGTAAATAGAAGTGTGATGATCATCATTATTCATTATTAGAGCACTGTCCCAGTGAGAAAATAAAAGTAAAAAAGAGGCCAAAAAGAGCCCAGAGAAAAAGAGGCCAAAAAGAGTCCACAAAAAATATGAGAGAAAAAGAGAGAAGGGGCAATGTTACTATCTTTTTCCACACTTGTACTTAAAAGTAGCACCATGTTTTTCATACAGAGAGTTTCCTACGTAGTCACTTTCATATACTAGTTGGAATTTTCATCATAGAACTTGGCTTGTATATTCCGATGACAGGCTTCCTCAAATGCCCGAGGTCTTCTAGAGCAAGCAAGTTGGATGCACACCCACTTAGTTTTTAGTTTCAGCTTTCATACACTTATAGATCTTAGTGCATCCGTTGCATGGCAATCCCGACTCCTTGCATTGACATAAATTGATGGGCATATCCATACCCCATTAATTATCCCCATCGATGTGAGACTTTCTCCCTTTTTGTCTTCTCTGTATTAATATCTACCACCTTATTCTATTCCAACCAAAGTGCTATATCCATGGCTTGCGCTCATGTGTTGCATGGGGGTTGAAAAAGTTGAAGCATGTTAAAAAGTATGAACCAATTGCTTGGCTGATACCGGGGTAGTGCATGATTTATACTTTGTGTTAAGATGATGGAGCATGACAAGGATATATGATTTTGTAGGGATAGCGTTCTTTAGCATTTTTATTTTGAAAGACATGATTGTTTGTTGGTATGCCAGAGTATTGATGTCTTTATGTCAAATTATAAATTGTTGCTTTGAATCATCCGGATCTAAATATTCATACCATAAAAGAAATATTGCATGATAAACATGTTAGGTAGCATTCCACATTAAAAATTCTGTTATTATCATTTACCTACTTGAGGACGAGGATGAATTAAGCTTGGGGATGCTTGATACATCTCCAACGTATCTTTAACTTTTGATTGTTCCATGCCATTATAGTTTAAATAGTGGATGTTTATATGCAATTATATATCATTTTTTGGGACTAACCTAATAACCTAGTACCAAGTGCCAGTTGCTGTTCTTTTTTGCCTATTTTTGGTTTCCAGGGAATCGGTACCAAACGAAGTCCAAACGCTATGAAACTTTTTGACAATTTTTTTCTAGACAAGAGTGACCCTAGAAGCTTTGGGAGGAGACCAGAAGGCAAACGAGGAGATGACAAGGCAACAGGGCACGCCCAGGGGTGGTAGGCGCACCCTGATGCCTTGTGGACCCCTCATGGCTCCGTTTGACCTAATTCCACGTCTATAAATTCTCTAAAATTGGGAAGTCAACAAAGAGCCACCCAAAGTATGTTTTCCGCCACTGCATTGATGACCCACATGTATAGGGGATCAATCATAGTCCTTTTGATAAGTAAGGATGTCAAACCCAATGAGAAGCAGAAGGAAATGGCAAGCGGTTTTTAGCAAGGTATTTTCTGCAAGCACTGAAATTATCGGTAACAAGTAGTTTGATAGCAGGATAGTTTGTAACGAGCAATAAGTAGTAACAGTAACAAAGGTGCAGCAAGGTATCCCAATCCTTTTTGTTGCAAAGGACAGGCCGAAACGGTCTCTTATAATAAGTAAATCATTCTTGACGACACACGGGAATTTCATCTAGTCACTTCCACTACTGCAGGATGCGGCTAACGCGACACTACAATCAGAGACCCTTCAACGAAACTATGTGAGATGCATTAATCGCAAATGGTGATATAAAAAAATCATCAGAAAAGATGCAAAACGTCTGCGATGGCGGACACATCAATCATGGTTCAGACTTTAGTTGCGTGTGTGATACGAGGCAAATGGTTGATCCATATGAACTGTTTGCTATGAGATAGAACAACAGAAATGGGAAGCCAGATCAAGGTGTGTGCGATATACGGCATACAGTTCACCCTGATGAACTGTCTGTGATGAGGCGGCACAACAGAAATGGGCAGCCAGATGAAGGTGTGTGTGATATACAACATACATGTCACTCGGATGAACTATTTGTGATTAGGCAACACAAAAGAAACGGTTAGCCAGATCAAGGTGTGTGCGATATACGGCATGCAGTTCACTCGGATGAACTATTTGCGTTGAGCCAAGAGAACAAAAACGGCTCAACTTAACAAGATGTGTGTGATACGCGGCAAACAGGTCTGTAATCGGAAATGTGTGGGAAGACCGATAACAACACAGACGATTCCTGTTAACAAGTCGTGTGTGTTCTGAGCAAACGATTGCTGGTATACAATTGTGAGTGATTTATGAAATCATCACCGACGGGTTCCATTGTTTAGTCCTTGTGTGATGTGATTTGCTCTGTCTACAGAACATCAATATATGTACTTATCAGAACAATATTGCATAACCAAATTAAGCATACAATTACATAAGTGACTATACACATAACATTTCCACACACCAAAGTAAGCAATTACATGCATACTAAACTAGGAGAAATGAGCATCTAATCATCTACTTCTTGATGCGATGACGCTTGCCATTGCTCTGCTTCCGGCTAGATCCCTAGCCGTTTTGCGGAAGGAGGCACTTCCTCATGTCAACAATCCGCCTGTACATCTTGTAGCTTGTGTATGCCTCCTTGGCCGCGTACACGACGTGAGCTTTGTCGAGTTTCTCCATCCAGGCTGAGTGCCAGTCACACTTGTCCTTGTTGTAGGAATCATTCATGTCTCTATAGTAGAGGTCGACGATGGCCTCGGCGAGGTGAACCAGTGAGTCCTTCTCATGCTCCTTGCTGCCCCAGATCTTGTATATGCCCTAGATGTCGATAAGATTCTGGCAGGCGATGCCCGAATTCTTGAGCACCTTTACATCGTTGGTGATGTCCATCGTAGTGAACATGTAGTGGGGGGTGTCGACAAACCTGGCGAAACTCTCGCAAGGCCTTGTGGCCAGGCAGTAGTGGTAGCCGAGGACATGATTGCGTGCACACACATCTGGGCGACGATAACCTTGAGACAAGAGCCGGCATGAGCGCGGGTGTACTCAAGGTCGAACCCGACCACCTTGTACTTCTCCTCAGCAAGCAACATCTTCATGATGTGGATGGAGTGCTCCACCCAGACCGGGTTGTTGGTGTACACCACCGAGAGCACTATGAACCTTTTGTGGGTGTCCACCATGGCATGCATGGTGAACTGCTGCTCCTCGTTGAAAGCCGCTCGGAGCGCCGTTGGAGCCGCGCAGGATACCCTCTAAGAATTTGTTATGGTGGGTGTGCTTCTTGCAATAGTGGGGCGCAATCAAAAGGTTGAAGAGACACAAGGGTTAAATGGTTGCTGTATTAAATGGGGGTCGGCCGTCCTGTAATCGTCAGATCTTGTCATCGTCTTCATAGCGGAGGATTCTAGTGCACGCTTGAGAACCCTGCATGAGTTTCGTTTGACCAAGCGTGGGCTCGAAGAGGCGCCAAATGTATCGTTGTTGAGCCTGTTCCCGCACAACCGCGCCAGATTCCTGACCGGCTAGTTTGGCCATGCGTCGGCTAGAAGACGTGCAAATCATGGATGTTTATATGGACACTCGAGTGTGATATTAATTATGCGCTCTACAGGGCACACGGTTGAAGAAACCAACTGTCTGCAATAATGTCGAAGATCGTAGTCGAGTTAGCTATATAGATCGTTTGCGATGAGATCGACAAGGGAAACACTTTCGAGAATGGTTAATAAAATCTAAGTCCATTTCATATTAAGGTCAAAATAGTACTACCAATATACGAGTCTCATATGATGCCATTTCAACGATTGTACGACAAAAGCTCGAAACATTACAAGGTTCAAATCCCAGAGTTATATGGCTCAAATTCAAAGATTACAAGGTTCAAACTGATATTAGAAATGAAATTCAGCTCATCGGCTACAAACGCCCGCGCTGATCCACTGAACATGGATATAAGAGAGGTTCAAACTAATATTACCACTTGTAAGGCTGGTTTTGAAACCTCGTAATTTTTGCAAAGGGATCAACCACTGAGAAGTCATGTATGGGGTTGACACGATGACTTCCGATTACTCTGTCATCTGAAGTTGAAATCAAATGGTAGGATTGTTAAAGAATATGGTAACATGCAAATATGGGCGAAATTGAAAGAACTCTATAACAGTTGAAATCAAAGGGAAAAAAATCTATAATTAAACAAATAGGGTAACCATGATGTCATGGAAATATGAGAGTAATTGAAAGAACAATACATCATTAATTTGCCTAATATAGGAAGAAGAGGGAAAATCCCCTTTGACGTATATGCTGCATGTGGCGCCTTTTATCCAAATGTAGCAATATATAATATATGTTTAGGAAAGTAGGCCATGCCAACCTATTTTGGGTGAGATTGAACATACCGCGCGCATCCTCAAGTCATCGGGTACGGTGAGATGGAACTCCATGGATGTCTGGCCCAGGCCGCAAAGTCCTGATGTGTCCGCGCACTGTACACTATATGAATGAAAGAAAACCCTCAAATTAGCTCGAATGAAAATGAATTCACGGCGATTTTGGCGGGTTGATTAAAGGAGGCAGATGAACTGGGATAAGAGATGAGATAATATCTCATTAAATTAGTTACCTTGTTGTCCATGAGAAAAAAACCTCTATACGGCGGATTCCCCAATTGGGCGGAGCTGGGTTGACCGCGAGCAGCGTCGAGAAAGTTGATGGTGATAGGCGGCGGCAAGCGGAAGTGGCGAAATGCGGTGGGGTTTGCCGGCAGCCTGGTGGCAGTGACATGCGTCGAGCTAAGTGGTTGTCGTGGTGATAGGCAGTACCATGCAGAGTCGCAGACGAGCTTGTACATGTGTGAATGGGGACCGGAGGGGGTGGCAGGCGAGGTAAGGGTTTTTATGACGTGGGGATGGTGAGGGTTTTCCTTTTTCTTTTTTGAATTGGGTGATGAGGGTTTTCTGTCCCACAGAGAGTTTCAAAGGCAACGGTTTGCTATAGCCAACCGTGGGTGATTGACGTAACTAGGAAAATGAAAGCCATTGCACATGGTTCCAATTTGAGAACCGTGTGTGGTTGACGTACTACCTCTGTCCTGGTTTATTGGCCCCCTTTGTAATTTGTGCCAAATTTTGACCAAAGATTTAACTAACAAATGTTTATGCATGTCACCAAAAATTATATCATTGAACACTATGTTCAAATCCGCATCCAATGATATAATTTTTGCTGACTTGCACTAACATTTTGTCAGTTAAATCATTGGTCAAAATTTAACACAAATTACAAAGAGGACCAATAAACCAGGACAAAGGTACATTCCATCAACCGAACTGACTGCATCCATATCCCACATTTATACGTAAGTAAACATAGATTAAACATACTCAGGCATAAATAATAAGCGTACACAAGCATAGTTCAACCATAAGTATGTAGGCAACCATCATTAAGCATACTCAAGCGCATCTATAATTAAGACACTACATAGCCATACATAGTTCTATCCACATCTTATCTCATCTGTCGGCACGATCCTGAAGCTTCTCCAGGTACTCGGCGTATGCGGCGGGCGTCACCCTGCGAGAATACTTCTGCTTGAAGGAGCCAACGACTCGTCCTCTTGCATGCGCCAGAACACTTTGATACATGTCATGAAGCTTTTGGTTGCAAAATGGGCATCCCTAGCCCCAGTTTCAGGTCCTAATACGCCTGTTATGCATTCCCGCATAAAGCTCCCTAAGGATTTGCCTCTTGTACCTCCTCTGGCCATCTTCATCCTCGCTGTCGACATCATCAGATAGCACCTATACATATAGTACAAAAAATGTGGCATCAAATTTGGAATACAAACTAATCTCTAGCGAACATTTGGTAGTTAGCAAAATTTGGCATCAAATCAATGATTACATGCCATCAAGTAGGATTAGGAATTTATGGCTATTTTTTAGACATATCCAGAGATTATGGTTCAATTTTCAAGAACAATCGTCTATGTACAGACCAATCTTGAAGAAAATAATGGCACCAAAGTGGGTTCATTCGATTTGTTGTGGATTGGATGATGGAAAAACCATCAAGTAGAAAGCGTAGTTAGAAAAGTTGTCATAGCACGCCCTACGGAGTTTTACAAAGTAAGCAACCGTTTTGGGGCGCAAGCATAGGCAACACAAGACTAATGACGGGGTGGGCATGCAGTGAACTGGTTTTCTAAAAAGATTGGAAGATCCGGGTAATGTTGGGGAACTTTAAGAAAAGAGAGAATACCTACTATGGGAGTGGTTTAAGTGAGAGAATAACTCCCTTACCTAGCCCGGATGGCTAGGAATTATTAGCACGAACAATAAACATAGTCAGATTATTAGCAGAAATCATTTGCATAGATGAAATAACTAATCACTTATCATTTGTACCATTCAAACAATCAATACACTACACGGATCTAACGAAACTTACTCATATTTCATGGATTGGGAGAACATAACCATAGGATTACTATTCCAAAAAGGGGGATACAGGAGTAACCAGAAGAACCCTATGATGTATTTGACACATAAAAGGGTATAGATGACTAGCCGGTTCTCCGTCGTCGGAGTCGGAGTCGTCACCCGAGTCGTCACCGGAGTCGGAGTCAACCTCCGGCCCCGGCTATGGAAGCACGACGCCGTCAACGATGTCAGGGTCTAGCGATACCTCGCCGGCGGCGACGGCAACCTCTGTCTCCATCTTCCCATCGTGCTCCGGTGCTTCAGCAGCCCAGGCGTCACCAATCCCTCCAATGGGGCACTTCAGCGGCATCCTCATACACTGACGGCTTTGAGGACTGAGAGCAGCATTGAGGATGCAGGTGAAGAGATAGGATTGTGTGTGTGGAGAGGATGGGGGTGCGGCCGCTCGGGCATGCCATTAATATGAAGTTGTGGGAGAGAGGCGGGCAGCGGTCAAACCGCTGGCTCACTGCTACGTCTTGAACTTGCGTTGGTTTTCCTTGAAGAGGAAAGGGTGATGCAGCAATAGTAGCGTAAGTATTTCCCTCAGTTTTTGAGAACCAAGGTATCAATCCAGTAGGAGGCTCGTCAAAAGTCCCACGCACCTACACAAACAAACCAAGAAATCGCAACCAACGCCATAAAGGGGTTGTCAATCCCTTCACGGCCACTTGCGACAGTGAGATCTGATAGAGATAGTATGATAAGATAAATATATTTTTGGTATTTTATAATATAGATGCAAAAAGTAAAGATGCAAATAAAAGTAGATTGGAAGCAAATATGATATGATATAGACCCGGGGGCCATAGATTTCACTGGAGGCTTCTGTCAAGATAGCATTGGTATTACGGTGGGTGAACAAATTACAGTCGAGCAATTGATAGAAAAGCGAATAATTATGAGATTATCTAGGCATGATCAAGTATATAGGCATCACGTCTGCAACAAGTAGACCGACTCCTGCCTGCATCTACTACTATTACTCCACACATCGACCGACTCCTGCCTGCATCTAGAGTATTAAGTTCATAAAAATAGAGTAATGCCTTAAGCAAGATGACATGATGTAGAGGGATAAACTCATGCAATATGATATAAACCCCATCTTTTTATCCTCGATGGCAACAATACAATATGTGCCTTGCAACCCTTTCTGTCAGTGGGTAAGGACACCGCAAGATTGAACCCAAAGCTAAGCACTTCTCCCATGGAAAGAAAGATCAATCTAGTAGGCCAAACCAAACTGATAATTCGAAGAGACTTGCAAAGATAACTCAATCATACATAAAAGAATTCAGAGGAGATTCAAATATTTCTCATAGATAAACTTGATAATAAACCCACAATTCATCGGATCTCGACAAACACACCGCAAAAAGAGATTACATCAAATAGATCTCCACAAGAGAGGGGGAGAACATTGTATTGAGATCCAAAAAGAGAGAAGAAGCCATCTAGCTAATAACTACCCGAAGGTCTGTGGTAAACTACTCACAACTCATTGGAAGGGCTATGCTGTTGATGTAGAAGCCCTCCATGGTCGATTCCCCCTCCGGCGGAGCACCGGCGAAGGCTCCAAGATGGGATCTCGTAGATATAGAAGGTTATGACGGTGGAAATTGTGTTTCGGGTGCTCCCTAGATGTTTTCGGGGTACGTAGGCTTATATAGGAGGAAGAAGTACATCGGTGGCCGCCCGAGGGGCCCACGAGACAGGGGCGTGCCCTCCTATCTCTTGACTTGCAATCCAAGTCCTCTGGATCACGTTCGTTCCAAAAATCACGCTCCCGAAGGTTTCATTCCGTTTGGACTCCGTTTGATATTCCTTTTCTTCGAAATACTGAAGTAGGCAAAAAAAATAGCAATACGGGCTGGGCCTCCGGTTAGTACGTTAGTCCCAAAAATGATAATAATGTGTAAAATAAAGCCCATAAACATCCAAAAGGGGTAATATAATAGCATGGAACAATCAAAAATTATAGATACATTGGAGAGTATCAAGCATCCCCAAGCTTAATTCCTGCTCGTCCTCGAATAGGTAAATGATAAAAAAGAAATTTTTGATGGGAATGCTACCTAGCATAATTCTCAATGTAATTTTCTTTAATGTGGCATGAATGTTCAGATCCAAATGATTCAAGATAAACGCTTATTAAACATAAAAATAATAATACTTCGGAGCATACTAACAAATAATCATGTCCTATCAAAATAGCATAGCCAAGGAAAGCTTATCCCTACAAAATCATATAGTTAGGCCATACTTAATTTCCATTACACAAAATACTCCCATCATGTACAACCCCGATGACGAGCCGAGCAATTGGTTCATACTTTTTAACGCGCTTCAGCTTTTTTCAACTCTTACGCAATACATGAGCGCAAGCCATGGACATAACACTATGGTGGTAAATGGTGGTGGTTGTAAGGACAAAAAGGGAGAAGATAATCTCACATCAAATAGGCGTATAAACGGGCTATGGAGATGCCCATCAATAGATATCAATGTGAGTGAGTAGGGATTGCCATGCAACGGATGCACTAGAGCTATAAATATATGAAAGCTCAACTAAAAGAAACTAAGTGGGTGTGCATCCAACTTGCTTGCTCACGAAGACCTAGGGCATTTTGAGGAAGCCCATCATTGGAATATACAAGCCAAGTTCTATAATGAAAAATTCCCACTAGTATATGGAAGTGACAATATATGAGACTCTCTATCATGAAGATCATGGTGCTACTTTGAAGCACAAGTATGGAAAAAGAGATAGTAGCATTTCCCTTCTCTCTTTTTCTCTCATTTTATTATATTTTTTCTCTTTTCGTTCTCATTTTTTTCTTTGGCTTTTTTTTTCTTTTTGGCCTTTCTCTCTTTTTTTTCTTTTTTTAAAGTCCGAAGTCTCATCCCAAATTGTGGGGGAATCATAGTCTTCGTCATCCTTTCCTCACTGAGACAATGCTATAATAATGAAGATCATCACACTTTTATGGATTTACAACTCAAGAATTACAACTCAAAGCTAGAACAATATATGACTCTATATGAATACCTCCGGCAGTGTACCGGGATATGCAATGAATCAAGAGCGACATGTATGAAAATTATGAAGGTGGCCCTGCCACAAATACGATGTCAACTACATGATCATGCAAAGAGCAATATGACAATGGTGAAACGTGTCATAATAAACGGAACGGTGGAAAGTTGCATGTCAATATATCTCGGAATGGCTATGGAAATGCAATAATAGGTAGGTATGGTGGCTGTTTTGAGGAAGGTAAATAATGGGTTCAATACTGGCGAAAGTTGCGCGGTAATAAAAAAGACTAGCAAAGTGGACGGATGAGTGTGCGTATATCCATGGACTCACATTAGTCATTGTCGGTGTCAAAACTGGCGGATCTCGGGTAGGGGGTCCCGAACTGTGCGTCTAGGCAGATGGTAACAAGAGACAAGGGACAAGATGTTTTACCCAGGTTCGGGCCCTCTTGATGGAGGTAAAACCCTATGTCCTACTTGATTAATAGTGATGATGTGTGTTACAAGAGTAGATCTACCACGAGATCAAGGAGGCTAAGCCCTAGAAGCTAGCCTATGGTATCATTGTTGTTCGTCCTACGGACTAAAGCCATCCGGTTTATATAGACACCGGAGAGGGCTAGGGTTACACAGAGTCGGTTACAATGGTAGGAGATCTACATATCCGTATCGCCAAGCTTGCCTTCCACGCCAAGGAAAGTCCCATCCATACACGGGACGAAGTCTTCAATATTGTATCTTCATAGTCATGGAGTCCGGCTGATGATGATAGTTCGGCTATCCGGACACCCCCTAGTCCGGGACTCCCTCAGTAGCCCCTGAACCAGGCTTCAATGACGACGAGTCCGACGCGCTTATTGTCTTCGGCATTGCGAGGCGGGTTCTTCCTCCGAATAATTTATAGAAGATTGTGAACACCAGGATAGTGTCCGGCTCTGCAAAAATAAATTCCACGCACCACCGTAGAGAGAATAATATTACACAAGTTCAATCTGCTGACGTATTGTGCAGCGTGACATCACACCACTACCAAGCCTTTACTAGAATCGTTTTTATTGTACCACCTCAGCGCGTTTAGCAAAGCAGTTTCCTTGGCACGTCTTGTCGAAGCAGAGATCGTGTTCCCCTTATTCCGGGATTCCCATCAATACGGACGTAGGTAACCCAACCGCACCATTGATTGCGGCGCTTGGGGGATAAGCGAGTTTTATCAGGCCAGTGGGGACGCATGTTTGTGTCCGCCCATATAAGGTGATAAAGATCCAACCCTTTTACATGCGCCTTCTTCCTCCTTGGCTTATCCAACTCTGCGAACTCGAGCTCCAGCACCCAAGTCCGCACTCCTCACCTCAACCTTCTCCAACTATGTCCGGAGCGGGAGGAAAGTGGATGGCCTCCTCCGTCACGGAGGGGCAGATCAAGAAGCTGCGCAACGCCGGATATTTGTCCAGCAACATCGCGCACCGGCTCCCCGACGAGGGAGAGCTCATCCCCACCCCCCAGGGTAGTATTTCTTCCCCATTTCCTCTGCGGACTGGGCTTCCCGCTTCATCCCTTTGTCCGGGGGCTCATGTTCTACTACGGCCTGGATTTCTGTGATCTAGCCCCGAATTTCATCCTCAACATCTCGACGTTTATCGTCGTGTGCGAGGCCTTCCTCTGCATCCAGCCCCACTTCGGTTTGTGGCTCAAGGCCTTCAGCGTCAAGCAGAAGGTTGTGAAGGGCAGCCAAGCGGAGTGCGGAGGCGCCATGGTGGGCAGGATGTCCCACGTTACTTGGCTGGAGGGAACTTTCGTGGAAACCATTAAGGGGTGGCAATCGGGGTGGTTCTACATCACCGAGCAACGTGACCCTGAATGGGCAGCGGCCCCCGAATTCAGATCCGACATCCCTACATGGCTCACCTCCTAGAAAGAGAGTGGTCGGATCTGGGGTGATTCAGAGGAGCTGACCGGACTCCAAGCCTGTATCCAAAAGCTGGTGGACAAGAAGCTCAAGCTTGTCAACGTAGTCCAGGTCATGCTCATCCGCCGGATTCTCCCGTGCCAACGACAGGGTTTCAACATGTGGGAGTTCGATCCGGCGCAGCACCAGACTCTGAGCGGGCTCTTCAACACTACATACGAAGATGTCTGGAAGGTGCTGTTCAAGGGCGCCGAGGCTCCCGCATCCGCTACCGAGGATCGCGGATTCAGCTCGCAGCGTCCGGCTGACGAGGTAAGTGATTTTGTCCTTTACGGAACGCCTGTTTTCCATAGTTTGACTCTATGCAGGATCTGAACTCCCTTTACCTTTGACAGGACTGGCTGGCGAAGGCCGAACAGACTATCTGTCCGGCCCCATTGCCAGAGGACCCAGCGGACGCCCGCCTAACGAGGCTGCTGGCTCCGGCACCCCACGTGGTGCCGGAGAAGAAGGCGAAGAAGAAGGCCACGGGGACTCGGAAGAGTTCCCGTTTTCAGGTGCTATCGGATGACGACTCCGCGGCCGACTCCTCTCACCAAGGTGAGGAGGAGAAGAAAAAGGCCTCTCCCCAAGTGGGGGAAGAGAAGAAAAGGAAGGCCTCCCCAACGAGGGAGGCCGAAGGGTCCAAGAAGGGAAAAACTCTTCCCCCGGACTGCTCTGCCAACGCCAGTGACGACGACGAGGACTGGCCTCCAAGGGCCAAGCCCCTGGCGAGATCGTGAGTATCCGGACTCCCGAATAACTTCATGGTTTTCATTTTTTTCCACACAATGTCTTTCTAATGCCGCATACAACCTTGCAGTCTGCCCAAGGACGATCTTCCCGCTTTGTCGAGCGGGTCCTTAGGTGCGTCGGATACGGATTCTCTTCCGACCGCCTCCACCCCCCGTGACACGGACGATGCCGAGGTGGGATCCCGGGAAGGGACCCGCCAGGAGGAGGAGGCTCCGGAGGTGTCGCAGGACAACCTCCCGGACTTTGCACCGGACTCGGCTCCGGATCCCATAGTGGCTCCGGAGTCCGGCGGGCGGCCCCTTCGTAAGAAGGGCAAGACCGTGACGCCGGCAGCCTCCGTCCAACTGGAGGCGCCGGATAGCTTGCTGGAGGCGCTTAATGGCGCCTCCATCAAAGAGGTACACCGCACTGTTATGAGTGCGGTGATTCAGAAGGTGCAGCTCGCCAAGAGCGGGCTGACCGAAGCCTGCAGCAGCCTTCTAACAGGCTTTGAGGTAAGAATTTTGATATATGTAAAATAGTACCGCATAGACAGTAGCCCCTGATCCTCGGTTCGGTGTTCAGAAAGAAAAGCCGGACTGAGGATCTTAAGAAGATATACGCAGGAGTCATAATAAATATGTCAATATGGGATTGCAGGCTGCGCTGCTGACCTCTGCCGCACTGACTGCGGAGGTCAATACTTTCAAGGAAAGCCTCGAGCAGTCCAAGAACGAGCTCGGCCGTGCCAAGAAGCAGCTCGAGGACAAGGAAGGTGAGTAACACCTTATTAAAATTGTACCTTACAGAAAAGGATTTTGGTTGCAAAAAGAATGACAAGGATAACGTGGGTATTGCAGGGGCCACTAATGAGGTGGTGACCCTGAAAGAGGCGGTGGCCGTGGCCGAATGCAATGCGGCTGCGGAGCGCACCGAGCGAGAGAAGCAGGAGGCGCGGGTGGCGGAGGTACATCAAGAGCTCCAGGATCTCGTGAAAAAACATGAGAGCCTGGAGCGTGACTCGAAGACTCGAGAGTCTGAGCTTGCAATGGCTCTTGAGAGTGCCAAAGCCGCTAAGGCCGAAGCCGACAAGGCCCTCCAAGAAATTGAGGAATTGAAGAAAATAGCGGCGGGTAAGGAATTTTTATGCAAAGTAAGCATGTGAGTGTTAATTACCTGTTACTTACCCGAATTCGGAGCTCTCCGGGAACGTTGGCAGATCTTCCTCGCAGTGTATCCGATGCCGCCACATTCTACCGGGCCGAGCAGGGGAGCTCGACGGAGAAGGTCTTCTGGTCTCAGTATGCTGAGGCCGGACATACGGTGCCCCTTAGCGACCAGCTGAAGCAGATGGTCGAGCTCCACAAGGCGGCTGAACAGGCCATGAAGGGCCTCATAGTTCGGCTGTGGCCTAAGGAGGCCATGCCTGGGAGCTACTTCGGCCTGGTGCGGCGGCTGGTGGATGCGTGCCCGTGGGTTGAAGTCATCAAGCACTCTGCCTGTATTGAAGGTGCCCGCCGGGCCCTTGCCCGCGCAAAGGTGCACTGGGGAAAGATGGATGCCCAGAAGCTCGTGACGAACCCGCCACCGCAGGGAAAGGAGCATCACACGCCCAAGATGTATTATAAGAGTGTGCTGAGGGCGCCCGCACTATTGCGGGTGAGTGCTCCAAAGATGTAATATTTGAGTAGACTCGCATTTTGTTATCCTGTGCGCTGAAAACTTAGTTCATTTGCGCTAAGCAACGCATTTTAATTTAAAATATTACCTTCTGTGCGGCTGTTTATCAAATCTGAGAGATGGCAAGTCGTCGGCTTCAGCCCCCATGCCACGACTGCTGGGGTATTCGGGATAAATTTGAGCACTCTTGTTCCCATATTTGGGTCCAGCTAGGGAGGCACTCAACACAACGAACAAGGCAACCGGACTTATAATGCTTGAACACTCTCACTTAGCCATCGAATTCTATAATTTTAAATTTCGGCGAAGCCCCTAGTCTTCGGAAGGCCGAATTTGGGGCGCTATCCACGCCTGGGTCGGACAAAGTCGGCTCCTCGCTCTAAGCGGCATAAGTCTTTAAGGACTCGAAAAAAACCTCTCGAACAGTGACCAGCTCTCGCCTCATCATGATGGTCAGTTTTAGCTTTCTCCATTGAGGCGTTAACCCAGCTCAACTGGGGCGCAATCGCAGTGGTTCTCCCAGTGCTACCTTAGCCGATACAACGGAACGTAAGGTACGAAAACATGGGAGCCGGGCAAACCCAACTATTGACCCAAGACATGATTCGGAGCTGATGCACATAATGCTATAAGTTCGGGGTGCCGCACTTGTCAAAGTGTTCGGACTTATCACACCATGATGCGGGAAACATAAGCCCCTGGTGTATTTAGCCGTACCAAAACGTACGGATGCGGCATGTCACAAATGAACATATGTATAAAAGAGAAATGCAATTGGAAGCAAAAAGGTTCTGCATTACTTATTCAAGAAAAACTACTGTAAGTGTAGAGCGATACAAATGGTGCGATAAGCAAGGGATGGGACTGTTAAACATGTCCCTCTCCAGGGGTAGGCTGCAGAATGGTGCATAAAACAGATTTAGTGCTCGTAATGGAGACCACCTGGATATTCGTTGTAGCCTTTCTTCTTCCCTGACTGTTGCATCGTGAGTTCGGCAGGTCTACTGCCGGACAGGGCCTCTGACGAATGGAGTCCTGTGGGTAAAAATAAAAAGGAAAAAGAAAAAAAAGAACGACACACTTGAGAGCCCCTGGTGTGGTTGGGCCGCAGTCTGGGCCTATCGTGGTCGCGCCCCTCTCCCCATGCCCATGGTATCTTTAGAGCGTAATGGTGTACGCGAAGGACCTGTCTTGACGTTTTACAGGGGCTGGGGTTGGGGCCGCACTGCTACGCGTGCTCAGAATGTGCCAGGTGGTCTTGTTGTAGGTTACTCCGGCGCGCTTAGCTGTGTCCGGCCGCTTAACGGCCGGACTTGAGAATTGCCTTAAGAGGCTGCATTGTACTTCTGCCGCGAGAGCCACTGTATGTTCCTCCGTGCGGAGAGAACGTTCAGTGTTTCCGTTGACCGTGATGACTCCTCGAGGGCCTGGCATCTTGAGCTTGAGGTATGCGTAGTGCGGCACCGCGTTGAACTTCGCAAATGCGGTACATCCGAGCAGGGCATGATAGCCGCTGCGGAACGGAACTATGTCGAAGATTAACTCCTCACTTCGGAAGTTATCCGGGGATCCGAAGACCACTTCCAGTGTAACTGAGCCTTTACAATTGGCTTCTACACCTGGTATGACGCCTTTAAAGGTCGTCTTGGTAGGTTTAATCCTTGAGGGATCTATGCCCATTTTGCGCAATGTATCCTGATAAAGCAGGTTCAGGCTGCTGCCGCTGTCCATCAGGACTCTGTTGAGGTGAAATCCATCGACGATTGGGTCTAAAACCAATGCGGCGAATCCGCCATGGCGGATGCTGGTGGGGTGGTCCCTCCGGTCAAAAGTTATCAGGCAGGAGGACCATGGGTTGAACTTTGGGGTGACTGGCTCCATCGCATATACGTCCCTTAGTGCACGCTTCCGCTCCCTTTTGGGTATGTGCGTTGCGTAGATCATGTTCACCGTTCGCACCGGTGGGGGGAAACTATCACGCCCAATATGCGACCCTATCCAAAAGGAACTCGAAGGTCCCACCAAGGATAGACCCGCATATTGGAATGCTTTTGCAAGGTGGATATCATTACATCAACATTACATAATAGATGGGGATACATACATAAGGCATACAATTCCACACGAATACAACATCACAATACATTAGAGCATCATCCGACTACGGATGAAACACAGACAGAAACTCAAACGACATCCACCCTGCTAGCCCAGGCTGCCGACCTGGAACCTATCCCCTGATCGAAGAAGCAGAAGAAGAACTCAACACAAGCAAGCATCGCTCTCGCGTCATGATCATCGCATAACCTGTACCTGCAACTGTTGTTGTAGTAAACTGTGAGCCACGAGGACTCAGCAATCCCATTACCATGGGTATCAAGACTAGCAAAGCTTAAAGGGAAGGAAGGGGTAAAGTGGTGAGGTTGCAGCAGCGACTAAGCATATATGGTGGCTAACATACGCAAATAAGAGCGAGAAGAGAGCAAGCGGAACGGTTGTGAAACTAGCAATGATCAAGAAGTGATCGTGAACTCCTACTTACGTCAAACATAACCCAAAGACCGTGTTCACTTCCCGAACTCCGCCGAGAAGAGACCATCACGGCTACACACGCGGTTGATGCGTTTTAATTCGGATCTGGTGTCAAGTTATCTATAACCGGACATTAACAAATTCCCATCTGCCTATAACCGCAGGCACAACTTTCGAAAGATTATACCCTGCAGGGGTGTCCCAACTTAGCCCATGACAAGCTCTCACGATCAACGAAAGAATAGACCTTCTCCCAGGAAGACCCGATCAGACTCGGAATCCCGGTTTACAAGACATTTCGACAATGGTAAAACAAGACCAGCAAAGCCGCCCGATGCACCGACAATCCCGATAGGAGCTGCACATATCTCGTTCTCAGGGCAACACCGGATAGGTCAGCCTACGAGTAAAACCAGCCCTCGAGTTGCCCCGAGGTGGCCCCGCAGTCTGCCCGGTTCGGACCAACACTTAGACAAGCACTGGCCCGGGGGGGCTAAAATAAAGATGACCCTTGGGTTAATTACTCCCAAGGGAAATATAGGGGGTGGTGAGGCAAATTGTAGAACCAATGTTGGGCCTTGCTGGAGGAGTTTTATTCAAAGCGAACTGTCAAGGGGGTCCCATAAATCACCCGACCGCGTAAGGAACGCAAAATCCAGGAACATAACACCGGTATGACGGAAACTAGGGCGGCAAGAGTGGAACAAAACACCAGGCATAAGGCCGAGCCTTCCACCCTTTACCAAATATATAGATGCATTAATTAAATAAGAGATATTGTGATATCCCAACCAAAATCCTGTCCACCATGGAGCAATCTTCAACTTCACCTGCAACTAGCAACACTATAAGAGGGCTGAGCAAAGCGGTAAAATAGCCAAGCAACGGTTTGCTAGGAAGGGTGTCAAAGGTTAGAGGTTCATGGCAATTTGGGAGGCTTGATGAGCAAAAGATAGGTAACGCAGCATAGCGTTAGAACGAAGCAACTAGCACAACAATGATAGTAGTGAGATCCAGGGTAGCGGTCATCTTGCCTAAAATCCCGCAAGGAAGAAGAACGAGTCCATGAAGAAGACGAACGGGAGTAGTCGAACGAATCCTCACAATCGCAACATTACCGGAACTAAGAAGCAACACCGAAAAGAAACAAACAACATGGTAAATGCACGAGCATAAACATGGCATGATGCACAAACAAATATGATGCATGTCCGGTTTAATGAGGCATGGCATGGCAAAATGCAACAAACAATACTACAAGTTAAGTGGAGCTCAATATGCAATGAGTTGCATATTGACAAAACACCACATCTGAGTTATTTAGTTCGCTCTCGTTTAGGTACACAACAATGTTAAATGTTGTTAAACATGGCCAGGGGTGAAGCATATGAAAACTACCTGTCTAAGCAAGTTTAAATGAGGCCGGAAGTAACAAACAACAATTCCGGAAAATCCCCATGTGCATAAAATGAATTTGGTACTGTTCTGCCCAAAACCATATTTTAGTGTTGTTAAACATGCAAGATGAGTGCACCAAGTTAATCTAGGCATTTTTCCACCCCAAATACATATAAAATTTATTTAAAACCGAGCTACGATTATTTAGTTATGAATTAAATCATTTTAACATGGCATTTATGCAAAATTAAACAAACAACAAGTTTTAACATTTTAAACATGGATGAAAGTGACATATTGTGAAACTAGATGAAATTCTAAGCATTTTACATGTAAAGTTTGTTTAATTCCGATGCACGGTTAATTAGTTATTACATGCATGAGGTTCAAGGGTTTTTCTGTAAAACAGACGTTCACTGGATAATGCTAAAATCGCAGAATAGGGAAAAAACATGACACAGGCCAAATCTGGTGCATGATGGGCCAACAGAGAGGAGGGGCTAGGCGGCTGCTCACATCGGGCCAACAGGCCGGCCGGGGAACGTAGAGGAGCTGGGCCTCGCATGGCCTGTTTGGCCCACGCACGGAGGCGAACGGGGCTGGAGATCGCCGTCCTCCTCTGCTCGCTGCAGAGGCAGGAACGGGCGCGGCGGCGGCTACCGGTGATGTGGAACGATGACGCGGCGGGGAAGAGCTCCGGCGAGGTCGGAGATGGATGGATCTGGCCTCGGGGTGCCGGATCTGGCCGGAGCTGGACGAAGCAGGGCAGGATGGGGCCGGCGGTGCGCTCCAAGGCGGCGGCGCGACCTGCGGGAAGCGAGAGAGGGCCTGAGAGGGAGCCAACCGGGAGGGGAAGGAGAGGAACAGGGCGGCGCGGGCTGGCATGGACGTCGCCGGCGGCGGCTCCGGTGGCTGGGCACGACGAGACGACGGGGAAGGCCGCGTGGACGAGGCCGACGCTAGCTTCGGAGCGGGAGGCGCTTGGGCGCAGGGGCTGGGCAGCTCGGGGCCCAGATGGGCTTCCCAGGGCCCGATCTGGGTTCCTGGCGGGCCGCAGCGGCGGAGGCTGAGGGGGAGGCGACGTGCAGGCTTGGGAGTGGCCAGGGGCGCCGGATGGTGGTGGCTGGGCCAATCGGGGTGCGCCAAGTGTCACGGTGGAGGTGGAGGGCGCCGAAATCAAAGGAGAAGGTGGGAGGTGACGGCGGCTGATGATTGGGATGGCGCGGAAATCAAGGAGAGAGGTTAGGGGTGACAAAAATGGCAAGGGGGGCTGCTATTTATAGAAAGAGGGGTTAGGGTTCGGGGTTTTGGGGGCTTTCGGAGCGCACGATCGCCATCGAACGGCTCCGGAGCGGAGAGGGACTAAGAGAGGGGTTGGTGGGCTGTGTAGAGGGGGTTGGCTGAGAGAAGAGGGGAGAAATGCAGCCCGGCAACTGTTTCAGAGACCGAAACGTCCGACGAATATACCGACTATATCGCGGTTATATATTTAACGGTTGGGCAGTGAAACGAACTCCGAATGCGATGAAACTTGGCAGGCGCTCTGTCTACACTATAATAAGACCGCACGACAAGTTGCAACCCATTCCGAGAACATTTTTATGACACTTATAAAATAATATTTCGGAGGTGCCGCGGGCGCATGCGAGTGTGGTCTGGACTCCGAACGGACAACGGAGAGAACCGGCAGAACCCGAACAGATGCAAGTTTTGAAAAACATGCAGATGAAATGCAGATGATGACATGAGACGAGATGCATAACAAGAACAAAATGCAAAACAAACGACAAAAACCCAACCACGAAGGAAATATCATATATCATCTCCGGAAAAGGCAAGAGTTGGAGTTACGAATATGGAAAGTTGCATCCGGGGCGTTACAACACTCCACCACTACGAGAGGATCTCGTCCCGAGATCTAGGATGGCACCGGAGAGAAACGGAAGAGGAAGAGAAGAGGTAAAACTAAGTTGCTTCTTTGCTAAACAAGTGAAACCTCGAACCTTGAGAGGTTGAAAAGTTGAAAGAAAGAACACAACAGAGTTGAACACAATTGAGAGCACTGCGGTAGAAAATAGAAACAAGGAACACCATGTGAACCTTGGGGGTTGAAAGACATAATAAAAGGGTTACAATGGACAAGAAGTACATGCAAGCACTCCGGTTGAAACGAGATGTACAAGGAATGACAAATATCAATTAAGACATCACTCCGGTTGGAATTGGGAGGAATAGAATATGAACTTGAGAATATGAGATGATACTTGATGAAATCAACAACACACTACCTCCGGAACTATTGAAAGAATGGCATAATGGTTAAGAAGGATTTCAGACAGCACTCAGGTTGAAAAGAGAGGAAAACTTGATAAGATGAAAGCCTTGAAGAGATGACACAACACTACAGTTAAAAGGAGAAGCAAGGAGAAGAACACGATTTTGCCAAAGCAAGATGATGAGTGAAAAGAGCAACATCACAATGCCTCCGGAACGAAAGAATAGAAGCTAGATTGTTGGGATAAAGGGGCGGAGAAGAAAATGACAATTTCTGCCACAAATGAACTTGGAAAGCATCCTTGCAAAGAAGGACTGAACGGAGTTGTTGGAAAATCAACAACGAAAAACACAAGTTTGTAGTGGGCTTATGGAATACTTCTCAAAATTGAGGCGAAATTCTGCCACTAACGGAAACAATAGATTGGATTGAGGTCAACAAGAAGATGACAACTCCTTTCACCGAGAGGATAGGAGAAAAACTTAGATCATTGATAAGCACCACAAATAGCAACATTCCTTAGGGAAGGCTTTAGGTGAAATCTATACCAAGATAACTCCAAAGAAGAGATTGATGGATTTAAAATACCTCGTTCTTGACAACATATGAATCATGAAACATGAATGAAATTGTCAAGAGTGACATAACACCACCTCAAAAGATAAGGTAGAAATGATTGCACTTTGGAATGCAAGATGAAGAATACTTGAGCTCCTCAAAACAAAAACATGTGTTGAGCACCATGTTTATTTTAGAGTATAGCTTGGCGGATCTTAGGTTCGAGAGGAATCTTGAAGAACAATTGAAGAATGAAAGGAATCCTTGACAAACCACCATGTAGATCTTCCATGAAGAACTCCGGTAATAAAAGGATGATAAAACAAAGAGAACTTGAAAACACAAGGTGAAGCCTTGCAATGATTTAGATGGAGCTTCGCGACGAGATAAAGCGGAAAACTTGGAACTCCGGAAAAGAAAAGATGAAGCATCTCGAACCGAGAAATGTGACATGATGAACAACTCCGGAAAGAAGAAACTAGATTACTTGGATGAAACAATAATAAGAATTACGTTATGCCTATCCTTCACCAATTTAAATTGATGACAAACAACGGATTTGGCATACTACTTATTCTCATAGAAAGGATTAAGAGGGATATAGCGTAAACTTGAGAAGGTATAGATGGAACCACCTATGGAATTTGGAAACAACGAATGAATTGATATGATAACCAAGAAAAGAGAACTCTTGAACAAACCACCGTAAGAACTGAAAATGAACAAAGAAAAGATAAAGAAACACCGGGAAGAATTTGAAAATGAACGAAGATACTTGAGAGAATTTAGATACAAGTGAACGCAGAGATCCTGAGCTGATTAGATAATACTTGAACGATGCACCGGTATGATTTGAAGAACGAGAGCTGAAAGCTTGAATGAATAATTCTGAGATGATGGGCTACGGAGAATCAATCTGAAAAGACTCTTGAATTGCTCCAGATGGATGAAAAAAATTCTCACAATCGAAAACATTTATGAGAGGATGGCATCAAGCTAGAGCCATGAATCTTGAATAGAATGGAGCACGATTTAAGAGAAACTCTTCTTCGGTCTTCAAATGTTGACGAGAAACACCACCAAAATTTGTGAAGGCACTCTGGGAGAACGAAAAACGAAGAGGTTGAGGCAACAATGAAAATGATTTGAAATCAATCTTGGAAAGGCATCTGACTGATGGAATCCATTCTTACGTCACATTTGAAAAGAATTTGAGAATAACTCCGGGAGAATTAGAAGAGTCAGGTAAGATCCTGGGAAAAGACCTGTGGGTTAGGGCCCACTTGAAAGAATCATCGTTGAAGGATTGATTGAAAAGTGGGATTGTATCGGTTGAATTAAATGACTTGAATGAGATAACAATCTCCAAATAGCTTGAACTGATTAAGAATGGAAACACAAATCTTGTGAGATATCTTCAGCACTCCAGAACAAATGAATAGGAAGAAGTGAATGATAAAGAGGTGCACCGGCATGGGATATCATTTGAAATGAGGAAAGGGATATGATCAACATCGAAAGCTTGAATTAAATCCACCGGAGAAGAAAAAAGAACGAAGGATGATGAACTTGAAACTGTAGAGCATCTTCATGGGAAATCACCGGATAAGAACATTGATTGAAAAGAGTGAAGAGACTTCACATGAATAACTGGATACTTGATTAAAATATACGAGTTCTTGTAGAAAAGGGGGGAGGGCGGGAAAAACAAAGGTAACTTGGGACAGATGAAACGAATACCGGTGAGAAAAACTTAGAGTTGATCTTGTGGATGTTGAAAATGATCGGATCCACATGAAGAGAAGCACACCAGTTGGAAAAGAGTTGACATGACAACCTCAATGATCAAAAGGATTAGTACTCCCATAGAAATATGAGAACACCGCTTGAAAGGTATGGAATCAACACTTGACTTTGAAGCAACTCGAATACCACAAATAAAAAAAAGGATTTGGCTTGCAGAATAAGCCGGAACAAATACATATGATAGAGATTTACCCAATCCCATATCATGCATCTATCGGAAAGATATTCTAAGAGCTACTTGAATTCCCACCTATAAACTCCCAAAACTTTCTGGTTATGCAATCTGGTGTTGGGGATATAGGGGAAGCAATATATATCTCACCCAAACTAACAATACCTACATCCAAGCTGTATCCATCCGTCAACACATAACCAAGAAAACTCCGGAAATCGTGTACCTCAACCTTCGAAAAGCATCCGTTATACGAGTTATGGCAATACTCCCGAACTCCCCAGTACTGGGTGACGTCGAGGTTATCTCACCAACAACTGCATAAAAGAGATTTTCGATGTCGGCAAAACTCAGGTATTCCAGAACTGCAACGATAAAATTATGACGACAACACCTCGGAGCTGAACTCCCCGGGTCAATGCCACATAATAGACAGGAGGCACCAAGAACAATGTTCTCGTCACAAAACCATCGGAACGATTCCAAGATACCCGCGTGATCCTAAAAAAATTTAGTGAAATTTGAGGAGAGGAAAGACAAAACATCTACGTCAGGAGACCTCACCAGAGCGACGAAGGGGGCTGAGGAGTAAAAAGAATCCTACTCTCCGATATATATAATCCTAAGACTCAAAATAGTTTTCTTCTAGACTCAACAACGGCCAACAATCAAGGGGGCTCCTATGGTCGGTCGAGGCTCTGATTACCAACTTGTCACGCCCAATATGCGACCCTATCCAAAAGGAACTCGAAGGTCCCACCAAGGATAGACCCGCATATTGAAACGCTTTTGCAAGGTGGATATCATTACATCAACATTACATAATAGATGGGGATACAAACATAAGGCATACAATGCCACACGAATACAACATCACAATACATAGAGCATCATCCGACTACGGATGAAACACAAACAGAAACTCAAACGACATCCACCCTGCTAGCCCAGGCTGCCGACCTGGAACCTATCCCCTGATCGAAGAAGCAGAAGAAGAACTCCAACACAAGCAAGCATCGCTCTCGCGTCAAGATCATCGCATAACCTGTACTTGCAACTGTTGTCGTAGTAATCTGTGAGCCACGAGGACTCAGCAATCCCATTACCATGGGTATCAAGACTAGCAAAGCTTAAAGGGAAGGAAGGGGTAAAGTGGTGAGGCTGCAGCAGCGACTAAGCATATATGGTGGCTAACGTACGCAAATAAGAGCGAGAAGAGAGCAAGCGAAATGGTCGTGAAACTAGCAATGATCAAGAAGTGATCCTGAACTCCTACTTACGTCAAACATAACCCAAAGACCGTGTTCACTTCCCGGACTCCGCCGAGAAGAGACCATCACGGCTACACACGCGGTTGATGCGTTTTAATTCGGATCTGGTGTCAAGTTATTTACAACCGGACATTAACAAATTCCCATCTGCCTATAACCACAGGCACGACTTTCGAAAGATTATACCCTGCACGGGTGTCCCAACTTAGCCCATGATAAGCTCTAGCGATCAACGAAGGAATAGACCTTCCCCAGGAAGACCCGATCAGACTCAGAATCCCGGTTTACAAGACATTTTGACAATGGTAAAACAAGACCAGCAAAGCCGCCCGATGCGCCGACAATCCCGATACGAGCTGCACATATCTCGTTCTCAGGGCAACACCGGATAGGTCAGCCTACGAGTAAAACCAGCCCTCGAGTTGCCCCGAGGTTGCCCTGCAGTCTGCCCGGTTCAGACCAACACTTAGACAAGCACTAGCCCGGGGGGGCTAAAATAAAGATGACCCTTGGGTTAATTACTCCCAAGGGAAATATAGGTGGTGGTGAGGCAAATGGTAAAACCAATGTTGGGCCTTGTTGGAGGAGTTTTATTCAAAGCGAACTGTCAAGGGGGTCCCATAAATCACCCGACCGCGTAAGGAACGCAAAATCTGGGAACATAACACCGGTATGACGGAAACTAGGGCGGCAAGAGTGGATCAAAACACCAGGCATAAGGCCGAGCCTTCCACCCTTTACCAAATATATAGATGCATTAATAATATAAGAGATATTGTGATATCCCAACCAAAATCCTGTCCACCATGGAGCAATCTTCAACTTCACCTGCAACTAGCAACGCTATAAGAGGGCTGAGCAAAGCGGTAACATAGCCAAGCAACGGTTTGCATAGGAAAGGTGTCAAAGGTTAGAGGTTCATGGCAATTTGGGAGGCTTGATGAACAAAGATAGGTAACGCAGCATAGCGATAGAACGAAGCAACTAGCATAGCAATGATAGTAGTGAGATCCAGGGTAGCGGTCATCTTGCCTGAAATCCCGCAAGGAAGAAGAACGAGTCCATGAAGAAGACGAACGGGAGTAGTCGAACAAATCCTCACGATCGCAACATTACCAGAACTAAGAAGCAACACCGGAAAGAAACAAACAACATGGTAAATGCACGAGCATAAAGATGGCATGATGCACAAACAAATATGATGCATGTCCGGTTTAATGAGGCATGGCATGGCAAAATGCAACAAACAACACTACAAGTTAAGTGGAGCTCAATATGCAACGAGTTGCATATTGACAAAACACCACATCTGAGTTATTTAGTTCGCTCTCGTTTAGGTACACAACAATGTTAAATGTTGTTAAACATGGCCAGGGGTGAAGCATATGAAAACTACCTGTCTAAGCAAGTTTAAATGAGGCCGGAAGTAACAAACAACAATTCTGGAAAATCCCCATGTGCATAAAATGAATTTGGTACTGTTCTGCCCTAAACCATATTTTAATGTTGTTAAACATGCAAGATGAGTGCACCAAGTTAATCTAGGCATTTTTCCACCCCAAATACATATAAAATTTATTAAAACCGAGCTACGGTTATTTAGTTATGAATTAAATCATTTTAACATGGGATTTATGCAAAATTAAACAAACAACAAGTTTTAACATTTTAAACATGGATGAAAGTGACATATTATGAAACTAGATGAAATTCTAAGCATTTTACATGTAAAGTTTGTTTAATTCCGATGCACGGTTAATTAGTTATTACATGCATGAGGTTCAAGGGTTTTTCTGTAAAACATACGTTCACTGGATAATGATAAAATCGCAGAATAGGGAAAAAAACATGACACGGGCCAAATCTGGTGCATGATGGGCCAACAGAGAGGAGGGGCTGGGCGGCTGCTCACATCAGGCCAATAGGCTGGCCGGGGAACGTAGAGGCGCTGGGCCTCGCATGGCCTGTTTGGCCCACGCACGGAGGTGAACGGGGCTGGAGATCGCCGTCCACCTCTACTCGCTGCAGAGGCAGGAACGGGCGCGGCGGCGGCTACTGGCAATGTGGAACGACAACGCGGCGGGGAAGAGCTCCGGCGAGGTCGGGGATGGATGGATCCGGCCTCGGGGCGCCGGATCTGGCCGGAGCTGGACGAAGCAGGGCAGGATGGGGCCGGCGGTGAGCTCCAAGGCGGCAGCGCGACCTGCGGGAAGCGAGAGAGGGCATGAGAGGGAGCCAACCGGGAGGAGAAGGAGAGGAACAGGGCGGCGCAGGCTGGCCTGGACGTCGCCGGCGACGGCTCCAGTGGCTGGGCACGACGGGACGACAGGGAAGGCCGCGCGGACGAGGCCGACGCCGGCTTCGGAGCAGGAGGCGCTCGGGCGCAGGAGCTGGGCAGCTCGGGGCCCAGATGGGTTTCCCAGGGCCCGATCTGGGTTCCTGGCGGGCCGCGGCGGTGGAGGCTGAGGGGGAGGCGACGTGGAGGCTTGGGAGTGGCCAGGGGCGCCGGATGGTGGTGGCTGGGCCAATCGGGGTGCGCCAAGTGTTGCGGTGGAGGTGGAGGGCGCCGGAATCGAAGGAGAAGGTGGGAGGTGACGGCGGCTGATGATTGGGACGGCGCGGAAATGAAGGAGAGAGGTTAGGGGTGACAAAAATGGCAAGGGGGGGCTGCTATTTATAGAAAGAGGGGTTAGGGTTCGGGGTTTTGGGGGCTTTCGGAGCGTACGATCGCCATCGAACGGCTCCGGAGCAGAGAGGGACTAAGAGAGGGATTGGTGGGCTGTGTAGAGGGGGTTGGGCTGAGAGAAGAGGGGAGAAATGCAGCGCGACATCTGTTTCAGAGACCGAAACGTCCAACGAATATACCGACTATATCGCGGTTATATATTTAACGATTGGGCAGTCAAACGAACTCCGAATGCGATGAAACTTGGCAGGCGCTCTCTCTACACTATAATAAGACCGCATGACAAGTTGCAACCCATTCCGAGAACATTTTTATGCCACTTATAAAATAATATTTCGGAGGTGCCGCGGGCGCGTGCGAGTGTGGTCTGGACTCCTAACGGAGAACGGAGAGAACCGGCAGTACCCGAACGGATGCAAGTTTTGAAAAACATGCAGATGATGACATGAGACGAGATGCATAACAAGAACAAAATGCAAAACAAACGACAAAAACCCAACCACGAAGGAAATACCATATAGCATCTCCGGAAAAGGCAAGAGTTGGAGTTACGAATATGGTAAGTTGCATCTGGGGCGTTACAGAAACCCTTCTGTCCTCTATTGTTCGGCGGTCGGGTCTCTTCCTCGTCATCGCTATGCAGCCCCTTGTCATTGTTTTCGGCAATTAACTTGCCTGCCTGCTTGAATACCCAACAGTCCCTGTTGGTGTGGTTGGCTGGTTTTTCGGGGGTGTCGTGTATCTGGCACAAACGGTCGAGTATTCGGTCCAAATTGGACGGACCCGGAGTAGTTCTTTTGAATGGCTTTTTCCGCTGACCGGGTTTAGAGCCTCTGAATCCGGCATTGACTGCCGTATCTTCACTGTTATCGCCGTTAGTGCGGCGTTTGTTTTTCTTGCGACGCGGCCTGCCATTGCGGTCCTTCAAATCCGGACTGTCAGAATTTTTGGTGAGGTTGTTGCTGCGTGCTAGCCAGCTGTCTTCGCCCGAGCAGAAGCGGGTCATGAGTGATGTGAGGGCTGCCATGGATTTCGGCTTTTCCTGTCCCAGGTGCCGGGCAAGCCACTCGTCGCGGATGTTATGTTTGAAGGCCGCGAGGGCCTCCGCATCTGGACAGTCGACGATTTGGTTTTTCTTGGTTAAGAACCGTGTCCAGAATTGTCTGGCCAATTTGTCTGGTTGCTGAATTATGTGGCTTAGGTCATCAGTGTCTGGTTGTCGCACATACGTGCCTTGGAAGTTATCGAGGAATGCGGCTTGCAGGTCTTCCCAACTCCCAATTGACTCTGCTGGCAAGCTGTTAAGCCAATGCCGGGCTGGTCCTTTAAGCTTGAGGGGGAGATATTTGATGGCGTGAAGATCGTCACCGCGGGCCATGTGGATGTGAAGGAGATAGTCTTCGATCCAAACCGCGGGGTCTGTTGTGCCATCGTAAGATTCAATATTCACGGGTTTAAACCCTTCGGGGATTTGATGATCCATTACTTCGTCTGTGAAGCATAGTGGGTGTGCGGCGCCTCTGTACTGGGCGATATCACGACGGAGCTCAAAAGGGCTTTGTCTATTTTGTTCGGCCCGGCCGGACTTACTGTGTCCGGCGCGATGGTTGTCGTCATGTATCATGGGGCACCCACGTGATCCATAGATCGATCTTGATTGTCTTGCCCTATCCTCCAATATATCTCGCAAGTCGGAAGCGTTCCCCTGTGGCCTTGTGCTTTTCGAGCGATGCCGGGGTACGGGTCTAGTGAAGGGCCTAGAGGCCTCTCTGTCGCGACCACGGGGTGGTTGGTCAGCCGTATTGTCTCCTGGTGATGCGGGTTCATACGCCTCCTCCTCTAATCGGGGGAGCAGCTTGCGTTTAGGGTAGCTTTTGGAGGGGCGTTCGTGCTCATGCTCTTCGGCCGCGAGGACTTCAGTCCATCTGTCGGCTAGCAGATCTTGATCAGCTCTAAGCTGTTGCTGCTTTTTCGTGAGGCTGTTCGCCATGGCCATAAGCCTACATTTAAAATGCTCTTGTTCGACGGGATCCTCAGGCACGATGAATTCATCATCATCGAGGCTTGCCTCGTCTCTGGAGGGAGGCATATAATCCTCTACCTCTTCTTCTGCCGCTCTCTCATGAGGGCTGGCGTTTCTGTCCTCCTGCGCTGGATCTTGCTGGAGTGGGTTGTCTTCGGCATTGTCCGGTGTATTATTATCTCCTGTGCCGGAATCTTCAATCTTGCTATGGTGGGATTTAGAGTGGCGCCGCTGATGCCGGCGCTTGGGCTGTTTCTTGGAGGGGTCATCCTCCGCTGTTCCTTCGCCATTCCCATCCTTTGGGATATCCACCATGTATATGTCATATGATGAGGTGGCTTTCCAGTGCCCGGTGGGCGCTGGTTCTTGGTCGTCTCCGGCATCATCGTCCATACCGTCGATGTCTTCGGAGTCGTAGTCTAGCATGTCGGTTAGATCGTTGACAGTGGCTACCAAGTGGGTGGTGGGTGGGCTTTGAATTTCTTCGTCGTCCGCATCCCAACCGTCCTGGCCGTAGTCCGGCCAGGACTCTCCTGATAACGAGAGATATTTTAGCAAACTCAAGATGTCGCCAAAAGGTGAGTGTTGAAAGATGTCCGCCGCAGTGAACTCCATGATCGGCGCCCAATCGGATTCGATCGGAGGGGGTGCGGGAGGTTCGGAGTCCGGCACCTTGGAGCTGCGAGCTTCATGAGGGACAAGGTCAGTGTTCGGCTCTATCGCCGTAGAGGTTGCAGCCCCCGAGGCGGTGTCTAGCCATCCGTCCTCGATCTGCGCAGCCGGCTCCGAATTGAAGATCGGAGCAGGCTCGAGTGCAGCCTCCAGGGTACTGTCCGGCTGCAGAGCTAAATCATGCCCGTCGTGACAGTGCGGCGCGCTTGGCTGTGGCTCGAATCCATCGAAGATCAAGTCCCCTTGGATGTCAGCCGTGAAGTTCAAACTTCCAAATCTGACCTGACGGCCAGGGGCGTAGCTTTCGATCTGCTCCAGATGGCCAAGTGAATTGGCCCGCAGTGCAAAGCCGCCGAATACAAAGATCTGTCCGGGGAGGAAGGTCTTACCCTGGACTGCGTCGTTGTTGATGATCGAAGAAGCCATCGAGCCTATCGGTGACGACACAGAGGAACTCTCAATGAAAGCACCAATGTCGGTGTCAAAACCGGCGGATCTCGGGTAGGGGGTCCCGAACTGTGCGTCTAGGCAGATGGTAACAGGAGACAAGGGACACGATGTTTTACCCAGGTTCGGGCCCTCTTGATGGAGGTAAAACCCTACGTCCTGCTTGATTAATATTGATGATGTGTGTTACAAGAGTAGATCTACCACGAGATCAAGGAGGCTAAACCCTAGAAGCTAGCCTATGGTATGATTGTTGTTCATCCTACGGACTAAAGCCATCCGGTTTATATAGACACCGGAGAGGGCTAGGGTTACACAGAGTCGGTTACAATGGTAGGAGATCTACATATCCGTATCGCCAAGCTTGCCTTCCACGCCAAGGAAAGTCCCATCCGGACACGGGACGAAGTCTTCAATCTTGTATCTTCAAGACTCTTGGAGTCCGGCTGATGATGATAGTTCGGCTATCCGGACACCCCCTAGTCCGGGACTCCCTCAGTCATAAAGAACTCATATACTTATTGCAAAAGTCTACTTATCCCTCGAAGCAAAGTACTACTACGCATGCCCCAAGAGGGATAGATTGGTAGGAAAAGACCATCGCTCGTCCTCGACTGCCACCCATAAGGAAGACAATCAAAAGAGCACCTCATGCAACAAATTTGTCACACAACTTTTACCATACGTGCATGCTACGGGACTTGCCAACTTCAACAAAAGTATTTCTCAATTTCATAATTATCCACTAGCATGACCCGAACATTACTACCTTTATATCTCAAAACAACTATCAAGCAACAAATTGATCATAGCACCCAATTCTTTTCTATGATAGTTTTTATTATACCCAACTTGGATGCTCATCATTCTAGGACCAAATTTGTAACCAAAGCAAATACCATGCTATTCCAAAAGACTCTCAAAATATTATAAGTGAAGCATGAGAGACTAGCAATTTCTTCAAAATTAAGTTACCACCGTGCTCTAAAAGATATAAGTGAAGTACTAGAGCAAAAACTATCAATCTCAAAAGATATAAGTGAAGCACATAGAGTATTCTAGCAAATTCTAATCAAGTAGTGTAGGACCTTGAAGTATGTCTAGAGGGGGGGGGATGATTAGACTACTTGACCAATTAAAAAACTTAACCTTTTCCCAATTTTAGTCTTTGGCAGATTTTAACTATCTTAGCACAAGTCAAGCAATCTCCACATAATTCAAGCAAGCATGCAAAGAGTATATGAGCAGCAGAAAGTAAAACATGCAACTTGCAAGAATGTAAAGGGTAGGGTTTGGAGAATTTAAACGCAATTGGAGACACAGATGTATTTGTCGTGGTTCCGATAGGTGGTGCTATCGTACATCCACGTTGATGGAGACTTCAACCCACGAAGGGTAACGGTTGCACGAGTCCATGGAGGGCTCCACCCAATAAGGGTCCACGAAGAAGCAACCTTGTCTATCCCACCATGGCCATCGCCCATGAAGGACTTGCCTCACTAGCGGTAGATCTTCATGAAGTAGGTGATCTCCTTGCCCTTACAAACTCCTTGGTTCAACTCCACAATCTTGTCGGAGGCTCCCAAGTGACACCTAGCCAATCTAGGAGACACCACTCTCCAAGAAGTAACAAATGGTGTGTTGATGATGAACTCCTTGCTCTTGTGCTTCAAATGATAGTCTCCCCAACACTCAACTCTCTCTCACAGGATTTGGATCTGGTGGAAAGAAGATTTGAGTGGAAAGAACCTTGGGGAAGGCTAGAGATCAAGATTCATATGGTAGGAATGGAATATCTTGGCCTCAGCACATGAGTAGGTGGTTCTCTCTCAGAAAAGGTAAGTTGGAAGTGTAGGTTTGTTCTGATGGCTCTCTCTATGAATGAAGAGGAGGTGGGGGGTATATATAACTTCCACACAAAATCTAACCGCTACACACAATTTACCAATATCGGTGGGACCGAATCAACAAACTCGGTCAGACCAATTCAGTAATCCTAGTGACCGTTAGGGTTTTTGGTGGGACCGGCATGCAACTCGGTAGGACCGATATGGTTAGGGTTAGGGCATAACGTAATCTCAGTGAGACCGATTACACAAACTCGGTAAGACCGATTTTGGTAATAAGCTAACCAGAGAGTTGGTCAGGTAAACTCGGTGGGACCGACTCGCTGATTTCGGTGAGACCGAAATGTTACAAAAAAGAAACAGAGAGTTTACATTGCAATCTCGGTGGGACCGATCGCTCACTTCGGTTAGAGCGAAACATTACGAAGGGAAACAGAGAGATTACAATCCCATCTCGGTGAGACGGAGATCCCTATCGTTGAGACCGATTTGCCTAGGGTTTGTGGCAGTGGCTATGACATCTTCTCGGTAAGACCGAACTATGAGGCCCTTCATGGCCTGTTCGGCCACCTTGTGGAGCTCGACAAGCTGCTTCAGCTGGTCGCTAAGGGGCACTGGATGTCCGGCCTCAGCATACTGAGACCAGAAGACCTTCTCCGTCGAGCTCCCCTCCTCGGCCCGGTAGAATGCGGCGGCATCGGATACGCTGCGAGGAAGATCTGCGAACGTTCCTGGAGAGCTCCGAATTCGGGTAAGTAACAGGTAATTAACACTCACATGCTTACTTTGCATGAAAAATGCCTTACCCGCCGCTATTTTCTTCAATTGCTCGATTTCTTGGAGGGCCTTGTAGGCTTCGGCCTTAGCGGCTTTGGCACTCTCAAGAGCCGTGGCAAGCTCAGACTCTCGAGTCTTCGAGTCACGCTGCAGGCTCTCATGTTTTTTCACGAGATCCTAGAGCTCTTGTTGTACCTCCGCCACCCGCGCCTCCTGCTTCTCTCGCTCGGTGCGCTCCGCGGCCGCATTGCGTTCGGCCACGGCCACCGCCTCTTTCAGGGTCACCACCTCGTTAGTGTCCCCTGCAATACCCACGTTATCCTTGTCATTCTTTTTGCAACCAAAATCCTTTTCTGTAAGGTACAATTTTAATAAGGTGTTACTCACCTTCCTTGTCCTTGAGCTGCTTCTTGGCACGGCCGAGCTCGTTCTCGGACCGCTTGAGGCTTTCCTTGAAAGTATTGACCTTCGCAGTCAGTGCGGCAGAGGTCAGCAGCGTAGCCTGCAATCCCATATTGACATATTTATTATGACTCCTACGTATATCTTCTTAAGATCCTCAGTCCGGCTTTTCTTTCCGAACACCGAACCGAGCATCAGGGGCTACTGTCTATGCAGTACTATTTTACATATATCAAAATTCTTACCTCAAAGCCTGTTAGAAGGCTGCTGCAGGCTTCGGTCAGCCCGCTCTTGGCGAGCTGCACCTTCTGAATCACCGCACTCATAACAGTGCGGTGTTCCTCTTAGATGGAGGCGCCATTAAGCGCCACCAGCAAGCTATCAGGCGCCTCCGGTTGGACGGAGGCTGCCGGCGTCACGGTCTTGCCCTTCTTACGAAGGGGCCGCCCGCCGGACTCCGGAGCCACTATGGGATCCGGAGCCGAGTCCGGTGCAAAGTCTAGGAGGTTGTCCTGCGACACCTCCGGGGCCTCCTCCTCCTGCCGGGTCCCTTCCCGGGATCCCACCTCGGCAACGTCCGTGTCACGGGGGGTGGAGGCGGTCGGAAGAGAATCCATATCCGACGCACCTAAGGACCCGCTCGACGAAGCGGGAAGATCGTCCTTGGGCAGACTGCAGGGTTGTATGCGGCATTAGAAAGATATTGTGTGGCAAAAAATGAAAACCATGAAGTTATTCGGGAGTCCGGATACTCACGTTCTCGCCAGGGGCTTGGCCCTTGGAGGCCAGTCCTCGTCGTCGTCACTGGCGTTGGCAGAGCAGTCTGGGGGAAGAGTTTTTTCCTTTCTTGGACCCTTCGGCCTCCCTCGTTGGGGAGGCCTTACTTTTCTTCTCTCCCCCACTAGGGGAGAGGCCTTTTTCTTCTCCTCCTCACCTTGGTGAGAGGAGTCGGCCTCGGAGTCGTCATCCGATAGCACCTGAAAACGGGAACTCTTCCGAGTCCCCGTGGCCTTCTTCTTGGCCTTCTTCTCCGGCACCACGTGGGGTGCCGGAGCCAGCAGCCCCATTAGGCGGGCGTCCGCTGGGTCCTCTGGCAATGGGGCCGGACAGATAGTCTGTTCGGCCTTCGCCAGCCAGTCCTGTCAAAGGTAAAGGGAGTTTAGATCCCGCATAGAGTCAAACTATGGAAAATGAGCGTTCCGTAAAGGACAAAATCACTTACCTTGTCAGCCGGACGCTGCGGGCTGAATCCGCGATCTTCGGTAGCGGATGCGGGAGCCTCGGTGGCCTTGAACAGTACCTTCCAGACATCTTCGTATGTAGTGTCGAAGAGCCCGCTCAGAGTTTGGTGCTGTGCCGGATCGAACTCCCACATGTTGAAACCCTGTCGTTGGCACGGGAGAATCCGGCGGATGAGCATGACCTGGACTACGTTGACAAGCTTGCGCTTCTTGTCCACCAGCTTTTGGATACAGGCTTGGAGTCCGATCAGCTCCTCTGAATCACCCCAGATCCGACCACTCTCTTTCCAGGAGGTGAGCCGTGTAGGGATGCCGGATCTGAATTCGGGGGCCACTGCCCATTTAGGGTCACGCGGCTCGGTGATGTAGAACCACCCCGATTGCCACCCCTTAATGGTTTCCACGAAAGTGCCCTCCAGCCAAGTAACGTGGGACATCCTGCCCACCATGGCGCCTCCGCACTCCGCTTGGCTGCCCTTCACAACCTTCGGCTTGACGCTGAAGGTCTTGGGACACAAACCAAAGTGGGGCTGGATGCAGAGGAAGGCCTCGCACACGACGATAAACGCCGAGATGTTGAGGATGAAATTCGGGGCCAGATCAAGGAAATCCAGGCCGTAGTAGAACATGAGCCCCCGGACAAAGGGATGAAGCGGGAAGCCCAGTCCGCGGAGGAAATGGGGAAGAAATACTACCCTCTCATGGGGCCTGGGGGTGGGGATGAGCTATCCCTCGTCGGGGAGCCGGTGCACGATGTTGCTGGACAAATATCCGGTGTTGCGCAGCTTCTGGATCTGCCCCTCCGTGACGGAGGAGGCCATCCACTTGCCTCCCGCTCCGGACATAGTTGGAGAAGGTTGAGGTGAGGAGTGCGTACTTGGGCGCTGGAGCTCGAGTTCGCGGAGTTGGATAAGCCAAGGAGGAAGAAGGCGCAGGTAAAAGGGTTGGATCTTTATCCCCTTATATGGGCGGACACAAACATGCGTCCCCACCGGCCTGATAAAACTCGCTTATCCCCCAAGCGCCGCAATCAATGGTGCGGTTGGGTTACCCACGTCCGTATTGATGGGAATCCCGGAATAAGGGGAACACGATCTCTGCTTCGACAAGACGTGCCAAGGAAACCGCTTCGCTAAACGCGCTGAGGTGGTACAATAAAAACGATTCTAGTAAAGGCTTGGTAGTGGTGTGACGTCATGCCGCAAAATACGTTAGCAGATTGAACTTGTGTAATATTATTCTCTCTACGGTGGTGCGTGGAATTTATTTTTGCAGAGCCGGACACAATCCTGGTGTTCACAATCTTCTATAAATTATTCGGAGGAAGAACCCGCCTTGCAATGCCGAAGACAACAAGCGCGCCGGACTCGTCGTCATTGAAGCCTGGTTCAGGGGCTACTGAGGGAGTTCCGGACTAGGGGGTGTCCGGATAGCCGAACTATCATCATCGGCCGGACTCCAAGACTATGAAGATACAAGATTGAAGACTTCATCCCGTGTCCGGATGGGACTTTCCTTTGCGTGGAAGGCAAGCTTGGCGATACGGATATTTAGATCTCCTACCATTGTAACCGACTCTGTGTAACCCTAGCCCTCTCCGGTGTCTATATAAACCGGATGGGTTTAGTCCATAGGACGAACAACAATCATACCATAGGCAAGCTTCTAGGGTTTAGCCTCCTTGATCTCGTGGTAGATCTACTCTTGTAACACACATCATCAATATTAATCAAGCAGGACGTAGGGTTTTACCTCCATCAAGAGGGCCCGAACCTGGGTAAAACATCGTGTCCCTTGTCTCCTATTACCATCCGCCTAGACGCACAGTTCGGGACCCCCTACCCGAGATCCGCCGGTTTTGACACCGACACCCGGCAAGGCTCTTGTAAACACCTTTCTCTATAATTCCCTTCAATAAGCTATTTTCTTGCTCAAGTGTAACTTGGCTAAGAGAATCATTAGTGGAATCAAGAAAACTACTAGAAGCAACAATATTGGATTTAGCATGATTATTGTTACTACTAGAGGAAGAATCCTTCTTATTCTTGTTAGTGGACTTGACTTGAGGCATGTAAGTAGATAAGAGTAAACGCTTGGCAATGTAAGAAGAATTTTTCTTATGGAGATCATCATTGATTGCCTTTAAGAACTCATGCTCTTGCTCAAGATTGAGCTTTTCAAAGCGTAACTTCTCATGAGCCCTTAAAAGTTCCCGATGATCTTCTAAGATAGTTTCTTGAGCTAAATTAAGAGTGTTTAGTTCTTTAGTTAGATGCTCAATCTTCTTCTTATCATTGTCATTCGTTTTATCTTGATTAGCATGATTAATTGACATTTCATCATAGTATTCATCACTAGAATTGTCAACAAGTAAATCATCATCTCCTAACAAGTCATCTTCATCACTGTTGAAATCAACATACTCGGGGTGTGTTACCTTAGGGCCTTTGGCCATGAAGCATCTTCCAATTCCTTCATTTGGTGAATCAAATATGTCATAGGAGTTGGTCGACACAAGTGCTAGACCGGCAACACCTTCATCTTGAGTATGTTAGGAGTCAGAGTGATAGCTTCTCTCGGAGTGATGTTTAGAGTCGGAACCGGATACCCATTCACCAACATGAGCTTGATGTCTTCGTTTTGAGTAGCTCTTTGATGACTTGTCCTTCCTTTCCGAATCCTTGCTTCTCTGGGATGTTCTTCGTTCATAACGATCATCTCTACTCCTTCTCTCCCTTGGAGGTGATTCTTCTCTTCTACTTCTTCTCTTGGTCATCTTATCTTCTTTTGTAGGGTGTCGTACACTCATTGGAATAGTGTCCGGGTCTCCCACAATTGTAGCAATTGCGCTCTCGACTGGAAGATCTTTTGTCATTGTAGGACCTTGACTTAGAGCTTCTTTCTTTGCTTCTACTCTTGTAGAATTTGTTGAAATTCTTCTCCATTAAGCTCAATTCTTCATTGAAGGTTTGTTTATCACTTGATGATGTAGGAGCTTCACATGAGGCTTTGTAAGCACCACTTGACTTGTTGTGAAGTTCCTCCTTATCCTTGAGTGACATCTCATGAGCAACAATTCTTCCAGTGACTTCTGTTGGCTCGAGATTCTTGTAATTGGGCATCATTTGGATCAATGTGCACACGGTATCATATTTTACATCTAATGCTCTTAGGATCTTCTTGATGATGAATCTGTCGGTCATCTCTTCACTCCTAAGCCCGCAATCTCATTTGTGATAAGAGCAAGCCTAGAGTACATTTCAGCGACACCTTCACCATCCTTCATTTTGAACTTGTCAAGTCGAATTTGGAGCACATCCAACTTGGATTCCTTGACGGAGTCGGTACCTTCGTGCATATCAATCAAAGTATCCCAAATTTCCTTTGCTTTCTCAAGACGGCTGATTTTGTTGAATTCTTCGGGGCACAATCCATTGAAGAGGATATCACAAGCTTAAGCGTTGTATTGCAGCATCTATAATTCATCCGCGCTAGCTTCACGGTTTGGTTCCCTCCCATCAAAGAATTCACCTTGCAAGCCAATACACACAATAGCCCAAACGGCGGGGTTATGTCCGAGAATATGCATTTTCATCTTATGCTTCCAACTAGCAAAATTAGTGCCATCAAAGTAAGGACCTCTACGGTGATAATTTCCCTCGCTAGACGCCATACTCTCCTAGGTTGTGAAACCAAGGCTATGACCACCAAAAGCTATGGAAATCAAAGCAAATCAAGACCAAAGCTCTGATACCACTTGTAGGACCTTGAAGTATGTCTAGAGGGGGGGGGGGGGGTGATTAGACTACTTGACCAATTAAAAACTAAACCTTTTCCCAATTTTAGTCTTTAGCAGATTTTAACAATCTTAGCACAAGTCAAGCAATCTCCACACAATTCAAGAAAGCATGCAAAGAGTATATGACACTACTAGAAAAAGGGCTATAGATGGTATTGACACTAATGGCGCACCAGACAAGTGGTGCGCCATTAGTATATACTAATGGCGCACCACCTTCTGATGCGCCATTAGTGTTGAAACTACTAATGGCGCACCTGGCCCACGGTGCGCCATTAGTACCAATTTTTTTTGAACTAGTGCGCCTGTCCAAACATACTAATGGCGCATCCACAGGTAGTGCGCCATTACTAGTTGTAACTAGTAATGGCGCACTAGCCAGAAAGCGCGCCACTAATGTTATTTTTTTTTATTTTTTTTATTCCTTTTTTTACAAAACTACTAATGGCGCACTCACGCGTGGTGCGCCATTACTAGTTTAAACTAGTAATGGCGCACTGTGGCGGAGTGCGCCATTAGTATGTTTTTTTTGCAAAACTACTAATGACGCACCGTGGCGGAGTGCGCCATTAGTAACCGTGGCGGAGTGCGCCCCTACTTCCCCGCGATCCCCTCTCTCTCCCTCGCCCTCGCCCGCGATCCCCTTCCCCGATCTCCTCTCCCAACGCCACCGTCGCCCCGCCCCGACACCACCGTCGCCCCGCCGCCCTCGACGCCACCATCGCCCCGCCGCCCCAGCGCCGCCCCGACACCACCGTCGCCCCGCTGCCCTCGACGCCGCCCCGACACCACCGTCGCCCCGCCGCCCTCGATAGCCAGTTTGTTCCCGTGTGTCGCTCCTATGCTCTCGCACACACAAGCCCGCAAGATCGTCCCCAGTTTCTCTCCCCGGTCGCCGTCGCGCCTCTCCTCCCTGTCTACGCCGGGCTAACAGCTCCCCTGCCCTGCCCTGTCCTCCTCCCTCCACAGGTCGCCAGCCACCTCAAATTTCCCCCCTTGGGCCGGTTCTCCTCCACACGCCCGTAGCGGCGTAGCCTCGACGGTGGTCGGCGACTGGAGTAGTGGCGGGACAGGCGGCGATGTCCAGTGTCATGAAGGGAGGCGTTTGCCTCCAGCAGCTCCGCCCCTATCCTCCTATACAGCCCTACTGCCACGGATTCAAAATGGATTCGCCACTTCCACCACAGATCTGGCTTGTGGTTGACTGCACCGACCGTCGCCGCCTTCGTTTCTAGCTGCCGGAGGTAACCTAACTGGCTAACTCCTCTCTATGAGGTTTCATTCGTTCTTGGCTAATCTTTCTTCCATGTTCATGTTAGAGATGGAAACTTTTTTTGTGTTCTCCTCATGGATTTTTATTCCACATGTCACTACCAAATGAGGTCATCAAAGGATGATTCGATAGCAATACCATGAAATTCTAAAGAAAGATACCGATTTCAGATATCTGTAGCACTCTGCAGATCTTACGCCAATAGTCTGCAACGTTGTAGTTCAATCACCAGGATAAGGCTTTGTTGATTGGGATTGTTGGGAATTAAGGGAGAGCTCATAATAGAATCATTGTTAATGCTTTGCACACTAAGGGTGTGATTTGTTGGGTGTATGGGCTTGGGCTATCATGCTAAGTTACTGCATAATCTTTTGTTTTTGTCACACTGACATCACCTGGGGCCCATCTGTTCACGCTAAGTTTCCCATGCTACAGAGGTGGAAGAACTAATTTACCGAAAAATGTACTCTGCCAACAAACTAGCTAGTACAGACTAGTAGTCTAATTTGCGGGAGTAATTATTATCGCCTCACTAGAGTTTGTAACACCTAATTTTTGATTGATTAGAACAATTATGGAGATAATTTCTTTGCTTTGGATTTTGATTTGTGCATGTTTCTCGGCAACATCGCACAAGGCATAATAATTTCTAGAGGTGATCTGAAATCTGAATATTAGTCGTATTATTACGTAATGCAGACTATTGGGATTATATTGCTTTGCTAACATCTGTTAGCCATGCTTCCCTAAGATTTATGGCGTGGGACACTTGTGTGAAGTTATATGAAGGTTTTTGATTTCGTGATGGCCACCCCTGTTTTGATGCCGGGGTTTCGTGGCCGGTCTGATGCTTATGTGCCCCACTACCGCTCATCACCTGGGCCCAATCTGGTCATGTGCTAGGTTAGTTGAATGTTAGATTCAGAGACCCGTTTGCATGTGTTAGTGCTATAATTGCAATGGTTCAGAATTAAGTTTGTTTTAGTGCTATAATTGCAATGGTTCTTTGAATGTTAGATTCAGAGACCCGTTTGCATGTGTGGAAAGATAAACACCAATCATATCTCCAGTCATGCCTCTAGACTAGTTCACGTAGAGTTTTATCGTTTTGTTTTTCTAACCATGGACATTGTTATTGTTAAGAAGGATGCCAAAAAGATGAGAAAATATTGTTAGGATATAAATGGTATTGGTATACTATGTGATCATGTCATCAGTATGTTATTGGTATACTTGTCTTCTCATGGACAACCTCCATTGATGCAAAAAATGTTGCATCCTTCTCTTCATCTCTTGAATAATGACCGCTGAAGTTCCAAATATTCTTCCTTGAGCAAACCGAGCGCTCGGATGGTTAGCTTACTTGTGGTGAAATTAGCTCATCAGGGTTTAAGTGGATAGTGGCCATGCGGTCCTAGTTTATTTTAGGGGTATGCAGTCCTAGCTTTTTCTCCCACAATCTTATGCTAGTTGTTTTCTCAGAAGAGAAATCTTATGCTAGCTTCTTTTTTTTTGAGAAGAAATCTTATGCTAGCTTTTTTCTTAGAAGACAAATCTTATGTTAGCTTCCTGTTTCTGCACACAATGCACTCTATTATGAACTATATGTATGCTGCACTTTCTTCGTCCGAGTGCATCGATGTAGACGTTTTCCTGCTTGTTGTTGGGAGTCAAAATAAGAACCTCTTCTCCCTGGTTAGCAGTAAATACTGCATGGGCAATGCCTGCTGTTTTCTCTTCTGAAATTTATGAATGTCAGTGGATCAACATCTATGTGCCATAAATTGCATTTTCCCTTTTTGCTTGTTGAGGAAACATGTTTTCCATTTACTTGTTTGGCTCATGCTGTTCTTGCTAGGATAAAAAAATGGTACCGTGTAGGCTCCTGATTGCTGGTATCTGAAAACTGAATTTGTAGCAGTCAGAACTCAGTTTCCAATGTGTTGAAGAAGGGTACACCACTAGGGCCGAGGCCGAATCTAGATACGCCCGCTATCTAGCAGGAGAGGGGAGGGAGCATTGGAGGAACCGGATGAAGACGAGTTTCATCGTGATGATGCTCATCGTGATGACCGCATCTCTCTTCTATGTGATGGTAGTTTAGATGATCGATATCGACTTGTAATGTGAAGACAAACTCGCTACTCGCGGTCTCGAGACTTGTAATATAATGTTCTATCTTTGTTCGGTCTTTTCAATTCGGAGACTAATATGATGAATTGTATTCGGAGACTAATATGATGAATTGTATTCAAAGACTAATCTTCTATTGTATTCGATGAATCTGTTGTTGATGTGTGGTGTCTATATTTTGTCAAATTATACATTTTGTAACCTGTGCAAAAAACAGAAAATAAAAAATAAAAAAACCTAATATTCATACTAATGGCGCATCACATGACAGTGCGCCATTAGTATGACAAAGCATACTAATGGCGCATCACAGGACAGTGCGCCATTAGTATGTCGCGGTTACTAATGGCGCATCCCGTTGTAGTGCGCCATTAGTATGCCAAAGCACCTGGGTATACATGGCCCCTGGGAGGCATACTAATGGCGCACCCTGGCCTATACTAATGGCGCACCAGTGGTGCGCCATTAGTATACTAGATACTAATGGCGCACCAGTGGTGCGCCATTAGTAAAAATTACTAATGGCATGCTAGTAATGGCGCACCACTGATGCGCCATTAATGGCCATATTAGGTGCACCATTAGTAGGGGTTTTTCTAGTAGTGTGAGCAGCGGAAAGTAAAGCATGCAACTTGCAAGAATGTAAAGGGTAGGGTTTGGAGAATTCAAACGCAATTGGAGACACGGATGTTTTTGTCATGGTTCCAATAGGTGGTGCTATCATACATCCACGTTGATGGAGACTTCAACCCACGAAGGGTAACAGTTGCACGAGTCCATGGAGGGCTCCACCCAAGAAGGTTCCACAAAGAAGCAACCTTGTCTATCCCACCATGGCCGTCGCCCACGAAGGACTTTCCTCACTAGTGGTAGATCTTCACGAAGTAGGCGATCTCCTTGCCCTTACAAACTCCTTGGTTCAACTCCACAATCTTGTCGGAGGCTCCCAAGTGACACCTAGCCAATCTAGGAGACACCACTCTCCAAGAAGTAACAAATGGTGTGTTGATGATGAACTCCTTGCTCTTGTGCTTGAAATGATAGTATCCCCAACATTCAACTCTCTCTCACAGGATTTGGATCTGGTGAAAAGAAGATTTGAGTGGAAAGCAACTTGGGGAAGGCTAGAGATCAAGATTCATATGGTAGGAATGGAATATCTTGGCCTCAACACATGAGTAGGTGGTTCTCTCTCAGAAAAGGTAAGTTGAAAGTGTAGGTTTGTTCTGATGGCTCTCTCTACGAATGAAGAGGAGGTGGAGGGGTATATATAGCGTCCACACAAAATCTAACCGTTACACACAATTTACCAGTCTCGGTGGGACCAAATCAACAAACTCGGTCAGACCGATTCAGTAAACCTAGTGACCGTCAGGGTTTTCGGTGGGACCGACATGCAACTCGGTAGGACCGATATGGTTAGGGTTAGGGCATAACGTAATCTCGGTGAGACTGATTACACAAACTCGGTAAGACCGATTTTGTTAATAAGATAACCAGAGACTTGGTCAGGTAAACTAGGTGGGACCGATTCACTCATTTCGGTGAGAACAAAATGTTACAAAAAGGAAACAGAGAGTTTACATTGCAATCTCGGTGGGACCGATCGCTCACTTTGGTTAGACCGAAACGTTACAAAGGGAAACAGAGAGATTACAATCCCATCTCGGTGAGACCGAGATCCCTATCGGTGAGACCGATTTGCCTAGGGTTTGTGGCAGTGGCTATGACATTTGAACTCGGTGGCGCCGGATAGAAAGAATCGGTGGGGCCGAGTTTGACTTTAGGTTTGGGTCATATGTGGATATGAGAAAGTAGTTGAGGGTTTTTGGAGCATATCACTAAGCACTGTGGAGCAAGAAACTCATTAAGCAACACCTCATACCTCCTTGATAGTATTGGCTTTTCCTATAGACTCAATGTGATCTTGGATCACTAAATATAAAATGTAGAGTCTTGAGCCTTTGAGCTTGAGCCAATCCTTTTATCCTTAGTATTTTGAGTGATCCACTTTCCTCATCCATGCCATGCCATTCATTGAGCTTTTCTTGAAATATTTGTCTTGGAATAGTATTAGCTCAATGAGCTATATGTTGTTAGGGATTACCAAAACCACCTAGGGATAGTTGCACTTTCAAGTAGGATTCTCCCAAAAGGTGTGTACAGCAAGGATGATTGTGGTAAACTAAAAAGAAAAGACTAATATAATACATGATGCTCCAAGCAAAACACATATCATGTGGCGAATAAAAATATAGCTCCAAGTAAAGTTACCAATTAGCGAAGACGAAAGAGGGGATGACTTCCCGGGGCATCCCCAAGCTTAGGCTTTTGGCTATCCTTGAATATCTTGGGGTGCCATGGGCATCCCCAAGCTTAGGCTCTTGCCACTCCTTATTCCATAGTCCATAAAAGCTTTACCCAAAACTTGAAAACTTCACAACACAAAACTCAACAAGAAATCTTATAAGCTCCGTTGGTGAAAGAAAACAAAACCACCACATAAGGTACTGTAAAGAACTCATTATTTATTTATTTTGGCATTAAACTACTGTATTCCAACTTCTCTATGGTTTATAAACTATTTTACTAGCATCTGTCCAGAAACAACACAGAATCTGTCCAAAACAGAACAATCTGTAGCAATCTATAACTAACGCAAATTTCTGGAATTCTAAAAATCCTACCAAAATAGGAAGTCCTGGACAATTTGTCTATTGATCAGCATAAAAAAGAATCAACGCAAAAGCACGTTTCTGTGATTTAACAAAATTAAGTTCATGCGTGCAAAGTTTCTGTTTTTCAGCAGAATCAAATCAACTATCATCATAGGTTATCCTATAGGTTCTACTTGGCACAAACACTAATTAAAAGATAAAAAAACATCTAAACAGAGAGTATATGCAAGATTTATTACTAAACAGGAACAAAAACAAAAAAACACAAAGATAATTGGGTTGCCTCCAACTAGCGCTATCATTTAAGGCCCCTAGCTAGGCATAAAAGCGAAGATAGATCTAAGTAGTGCCATCTTTGGCTCTTGATAAGGAAAAGGAGGATCTCCTTTCAATGGCATTCATTCTTCTATTTAGGGTAAGCACATTACCATTGATGGATGAAGTAAGATTAAGCACATTACAGAAATTTACATCTAGACTAGACTTCATCTCTTTGATAATTTCATTTTGGTAAAAGCACAAGAGAGTAGTAGATTCAACCTTATCATTCATAGGGTGCCGAAATATGGTTTTCATTTTTTCATAAGTATCTATAGCATCCCCTTCAAGAAAACCTTCTTCAAAATTGGAATCTAAAACTTGTTTAAAAGAAGCAGGCAAGCCAACATAGAAACTTTTTAAGTAAACTTCAATTTGATATTGTGGCACATAGCTAGCCCGAATCCTTAATAACATATCCCAAGCATATTTTAAAGACTCATCAAGTAAATAACAAAAAATTCTAGAGTCATCCTCATCAAAATTATTTAAGCTCTCATTGGTGACCCCGGTGGGTCTTTCCATAGCATCATTATTTATGAGCTTAGAGAGGATAGAGGCGTTCTCCAAGGCACTAGAGCCCGGGAGAAAACCCTTAGTTCTTTTTGATTCGGCCATGGCAACGGGAAGGCAAACGGAAAAGAGAGAAGGAGATTGGGAAAGAGAGGGTGAATAAAACGGCAAGGGTGAAGTGGGGGAGAGGAAAATGAGAGGCAAATGGCAAATAATGTAAATGCGAGGGAGATGAGTTTGTGATGGATACTTGGTATGTCTTGACTTGAGCGAACACCTCCCCGGCAACGGCGCCAAAAATCCTTCTTGCTATGTCTTGAGCTTGCTTTGGTTTTCTTTGAAGAGGAAAGGGTGATGCAGCAATAGTAGTGTAAGTATTTCCCTCAGTTTTTGAGAACCATGGTATCAACCCAGGAGGAGGCTCCTCAAAAGTCCCACTCACCTACACAAACAAACCAAGAACTCGCAACCAACACGATAAAGGGGTTGTCAATCCCTTCACGGCCACTTGCGAAAGTGAGATCTGATAGAGATAGTATGATAAGATAAATATATTTTTGGTATTTTATAATATAGATGCAAAAAGTAAAGATGCAAATAAAAGTAGATTTGAAGAAAATATGATATGAGATAGACCCGGGGGCCATAGGTTTCACTCGAGGCTTCTCTCAAGATAGCATAGGTATTACGGTGGGTGAACAAATTACTGTTGAGCAATTGATAGAAAAGCGAATAATTATGAGATTATCTAGGCATGATCATGTATATAGGCATCACGTCCGCAACAAGTAGACCGACTCCTGCCTGCATCTACTACTATTACTCCACACATTGACCGACTCCTGCCTGTATCTAGAGTATTAAGTTCATAAGAACAGAGTAATGCCTTAAGCAAGTTTACATGATGTAGATGGATAAACTCATGCAATATGATATAAAACCCATCTTTTTATCCTCGATGGAAACAATACAATACAATACGTGCCTCGCAACCCTTTCTGTCACTGGGTAAGGACACCGCAAGATTGAACCCAAAGCTAAGCACTTCTCCCATGGCAAGAAAGATCAATCTAGTAGGCCAAACCAAACTGATAGTTCGAAGAGACTTGCAAAGATAACTTAATCATACATAAAAGAATTCAGAGGAGATTCAAAGATTTCTCATAGATAAACTTGATCATAAACCCACAATTCATTGGGTCTCGACAAACACACCGCAAAAAGAGATTACATAGAATAGATCTCCACAAGAGAGGGGGAGAACATTGTATTGAGATCCAAAAAGAGAGAAGAAGCCGTCTAGCTAATAACTATGGACCCGAAGGTCTGTGGTAAACTACTCACAACTCATCGGAAGGGCTATGGTGTTGATGTAGAAGCCCTCCATGGCCGATTCCCTCTCCGGCGGAGCGCCGGCGAAGGCTCCAAGATGGGATCTCGTGGATACAGAAGGTTACGGCGGTGGAAATTGTGTTTCGGGTGCTCCTTGGATGTTTTTGGGGTACGTAGGCTTATATAGGAGGAAGAAGTACGTCGGTTGCCGCTCGAGGGGCCCACGAGATAGTAGGGCGCGCCCTATTATGGGGGGGCGCCCTCCTATCTCGTGGAGTCTTCGGCTGCTTCTTGACTTGCACTCCAAGTCCTCTGGATCACATTCGTTCCAAAAATCACGCTCCCGAAGGTTTCATTCCGTTTGGACTCCGTTTGATATTCATTTTCTTCAAAATACTGAAATAGGCAAAAAAACAGCAATACGGGCTGGGCCTCCGGTTAGTAGGTTAGTCCAAAAAATGATAATAATGTGTAAAATAAAGCCCATAAACATCCAAAAGGGGTAATATAATAGCATGGAACAATCAAAAATTATAGATACGTTGGAGACGTATCACTCACCTCCCGGTGAGCCTGCACATCGGATTACTCGCATGCCTCCCAATGACACTACGCAACGAGCAGGCCTCCCGTCAATTCACACACCTGCACGCACTCCTCCCGGTCTGCCTGCACGGCGGACTACTCTTACGCGCCTCGTCACCTCATGCATGCTCGCACGACACATGGGTCGTGTGGCGGCACGTATATTGTTTTCCTATTTTGATGATTAATGCTGCCGCTCTATTTCTTAAACGAAGCCTGGCACGTATCCATTGTTGGTCTAACGCCCACGGTTTGAATAAATAATCCATTTCCGATATTGGTTCCCAATTATTAACTATCTCCCGTTTGTAAGAAGATAAAGATTACATCAAAACTTGTCTCAAATTTGACAAAAAAAGTACAATGCCACTGTGTATTGGTGTCCATATGACAACACGATAAGTTTCATGAATTTCAAATAAGTTTTGGATGTACTAGATTTTAGAAATCAAGATTCTCAATGTTTGAAATTTCTTGCACGGGGAGTAAACATGCACCCAATGAGATACATGTGTTTTTCCAATCCATTTAGGTGCACTATACGTGTGCATGTAGCTCAAATTTGATTTTTGCACATTATACCCCTACAAAATCAATCAATGTACTAAAACGTCTTAATGATCTGTATTTTTTAAATTAGAATATCCCTTCTTTGGTAACCTATGTTCACCATGGGAAAATTTAACATCCATCGTAGTTGCGGTGGATGCGCGGTGTGTGTGTGTGTGTGTGCACATATAGGGTGGGGGCTGGCAGTATACTACGAGTCGTGAGCCAGCGTGTGGGTTGGACATTTTGTGAGAGAGGTGTCACATTAAAGTCGTGAATTCGTTATTTAAAACATTACACAACCCTTTCATAGATACATGTTTTGGCCACATGCAGTCGGTGGTTGTCCTACACGACACTCACTTGCGTGTGATGCTTTCTATGGGCCCACGAGGTTGTCATCCATCACTTCAACCAACAGCCAATAGAGAGGTTAATTTGACCGGCAAGGTAGAATATTTTTTGTTTGTGCTATGGTGTTAGTATATAGTACGCGTCGAAGAGGTGGGAGGGGAGTAGCATATATACTATGTACGCATTCGTGAACACATCTCACTCAGTGTCGGGACTTTTCGGTTTCCGAGGCACGTGCCACATTAAAGTTGTGTATTGGCTATTCAAACAACACACAACACCTCTTCGGGCCACATGCATGCATGTGGTGGTTATCCTAGGACACTCACGTGTTACGCTTCCATCTGTGGGCCCACGGGTCATCGTTGATGCATCCATCACTTTCACCTACATTGGGAGAGGTTAATTAATTTCACCATAAAGGAGGATTCTTTCTGGTTTGTATTACGGTAGGAGCATATAGTGTGTGTCGAAGAGGGGGAAGGGGACCAACATATGTAGTACGCTTCATGAAACTCGCTCTGTGTGGGGACTTTGCGGTTTTTGAGGCATGTGCCACATCAAAGTTGTGCATTTTGGGTATTCAACATATGTTTAGCCCACATGCAAAGCGATGATGGTTGTCCTCTGGCACCCACTCACGCGGTTATCAACGACACTGATGCTTACCATCTGTGGGTCCGCTTGGTCCATCACTACTTTGCTTGACAATGAGAGAGGTTAATTTGACTTAGAAGGGGATTTTTTTGGTTTGTATTACGGTATATAGGTCATGCTCTAGGATGACATAATATAGTTTGATCACACATGCATGTGTATGCATGAATCCCTCCCATCGAGTCGAAGTGGCCAGTACCACGACACGTCATGAACCGATCTCGCTCTGTGTGGGGACTGTACAATTTTCGATGCATGCGCCACATCAATGTTGTGAATGGTATTCAAACATGCATGCACGCATCACCTCCATACATACATATGCATGTAGTGTTTGTCTTTGAATGGTACACTCCCTCACGTGGTTATCGGCGACAAGCCTATATATTAGTGGGCCCGCGTGGACATCCATGATCACTTTGACCGACAACAAGATAGGTTACGATGGTGGATTCTTCCTTTGGTTCGTGTTATCGTAGTAGGTTATAGTGAGATTCAGACCTAAGTTTGAGCGCATACTATGCATGCATGCATGAATCCCCATCACCGGCTCGAAGTGTGGTGTGACATACATATGCGTTGTCAAACTAACCCTCGCTCCACGTGGGGATTTCTGTTTATAAAGGACGGTGATACGTCTCCAACGTATCTATAATTTTTGATTGTTCCATGCTATTATATTATCCATATTAGATGTTTTATATGCATTTATATGCTATTTTATATGAATTTTGGGACTAATCTATTAACCTAGAGCCCACCGCCAATTTCTGTTTTTTCCATGTTTTTGAGTTTTACAGAAAAAGAATATCAAACGGAGTCCAATTGACCTGAAAATTTACGGTGATTATTTATGGACTAGAAGAAGCCCACAGAGCATCGGAGACGGACCAGAAGAGTCATGATTCCACCACAAGGGTGGAAGGCACCCACCCCCTAGGGCACGCCCCCTACCTTATGGCTGCCTCGTGCCCCTGACATGAAACCGACGCCAACACCTCTTATATATCGCCAAACTTCTAGAACAGAACATAGATCGGGAGTTCCGCCGTCGCAAGCCTCTATAGCCACCAAAAACCAATCGAGAGCCCGTTCCGGCGCCCTACCGGAGTGGGAAATCATCACCGGTGTCCATCTTCATCATCCCGACGCTCTCCATGATGAGGAGGGAGTAGATCACCCTCAGGGCCGAGGGTATGTACCAGTAGTTATGTGTTTGATCTCTCTCTCTCTCTCTCTCTCTCTTGTGTTCTTGATTTGGCACGATCTTGATGTACCTCGAGCTTTGCTACTATAGTTGGATCTTATGATGTTTCTCCCCCTCTACCTTCTTGTAATGGATTGAGTTTTCCCTTTGAAGTTATCTTATCGGATTGAGTCTTTAAGGATTTGAGAACACTTGATGTATGTCTTGCATGTGCTTATCTGTGGTGATAATGGGATATTCATGTGATCCACTTGATGTATGTTTTGGTGATCAACTTGCGGGCTCTATGACCTTGTGAACTTATGCATAGGGGTTGGCACATGTTTTCTTCTTGACTCTCCAATAGAAACTTTGGGGCACTCTTTGAAGTTCTTTGTGTAGGTTTGAATAGATGAATCTGAGATTGTGTGATGCATATTGTATAATCAAACCCACGGATACTTGCGGTGACATTGGATTATCTAGGTGACATTAGGGTTTTGGTTGATGTGTGTCTTAAGGTTTTATTGTAGTATGAACTCTAGGGTTGTTTGCGAAACTTATAGGCATAGCCCAATAGATCGATCAAAAAGAATTACTTTGAGGTGGTTTCGTACCCTACAATAATCTCTTCGTTTGTTCCCTACTATTAGTGACTTTGGAGTGACTCTTTGTTGCACATTGAGGGATTGTTATATGATCCAATTATGTTATTATTGTTGAGAGAACTTGCACTAGTGAAAGTATGAACCCTAGACCTTGTTTCCAAGCATTGCAATACCATTTTCCCTCACTTTTGTGACTTGCTACCTTGCTGTTATTATATTTTCAAATTATAAAAACCTATATCTACCATCCATATTACACTTGTATCATCATCTCTTCGCCTAACTAGTGCACCTATACAATTTACCATTGTATTGGGTGTGTTGGGGACACAAGAGACTCTTTGTTATTTGGTTGCAGGGTTGTTTGAGAGAGACCTTCTTCATCCTATGCCTCCCATGGACTGATAAACCTTAGGTCATCCACTTGAGGGAAAATTGCTACTGTCCTACAAAACTATGCGCTTGGAGGCCCAACATGAGTCTACAAGAAGGTTGCGTAGTAGACATCACACGGTGCCACAACAAAGTTGTTCCATTGTGTATTCAAACATCAATACTCCATACATATGTTTGGGCCACATGCAGGCCATGGTTATCTACGGGGACTAGCTACTTACGTGATTATTGGTGAGCTAGCCCGTATCTGGGGTCGCATGGGCGGCCATCACTTTGACCAACAACAAGAGAGATGTTGTACAACCAAGGTGGATTATTCCTGGTCCATTTTACGATACATCTTGGTGAGATGCCCTCTCCCGCCGACTGAAAGTGTGTGTGTGTGTGTGTGTGTGTGTGTGTGTGATGGGGGGGCTGCTACTATGCACTTTGCTAGGTGAACCTCTGTGGGGGCGGGCATGCATTCATAGCTTAGGATTCCTCTCCTGCCGACATGAGGGGGCAGACAAGCAATACCTTGTGCTTTTGTGAGATAGGTGCCACCTTGAAGTTGTGCATTTGGTATTTGAACATCAAACCACCCTTTTCATACATATATTTGGTCCACATGCAAGTGTGTTCATCTTCTGACCCTTTCCTGCGTCATTTTTGCCAAATTTATGAACATTAGACAAGTCAGATGACGCAACAAACACGGTTCACTCACACTAAGTGTGTGCCACGCCAATGCCCCTGCCATGCATATCAGCACAGTACATTGGGCTCCACGAGGCTTCCCCTCACAAAAATATCTACCCACCTACAAGTTTTTTCTGTTTGATAACCCACAGTTATTATGTTTCGACTATGTGTGATGTTTGTTGTTCCCGCTCCCGCCTGCATCCCTCAAAAATATCTGCCCGGCCCGAGGGTTTTTCTGTTTCGTAACACAGAGTTGTTTCTTCTGGACCATGTGCGGTGCACCATCATCCAAATTTTCAATAGCCCGGGCATTTTACTCCCGCGTAGTAAAAAATTTAGTAGCCGTGTCATTTCCTCAAACACCCCCCTCCACACACACCCCAAAAATCCTCGGGCGCACACGTGCACACCCACCACCACCACCACCACAACCCCTCCCTCGCTTGAAACCCTAGCAAGGTCGTCGACGCCACTGCAAGGCCTCCGTTGTCAACATCTATCGGTTTGCCCGTGCAGATTACCCCATCTCCATACCTAGACCGCCCTGAGTTTCTTAGATGACGCCTACTGTTCGGGATATAACTACTGAGTATAAACTGCCCAGGTGGGGCCGGGTTTGTCGGTGTTCTGGGAACGGGGGTCCCTAGACTTGCCTGCCTGCGGCCTGCGGCGTGGCTCAAGGGGCGGCCCAGCACGGCCCATGTTCATCAGCACGAGATCAAGACCCTCGCGAGGGGCCAAGCCTCGCAGGGTGGACGACAAGCAGCTTCCTCAAGCATGGCCTCGTCAGGCTGGCTCACGAGGAGGCAGAGAGATCAAGGCGGGGTACCTCACGAGGTGCCCATGACGCAAGCCGTGACGACCGAGGGCGCCAGGCGGCCGCCAGCCCGCGCAGTGTCCTCTTTTCCTCTTTGGTGCAAAGGGGGCAAGCACAGGCGAGAGCACCAAGCAAAGGCATCCGTTTCGGTGCAACAAGACCTAGACCGTCGCAACGGCAGGAAGGAGGTCATTGTGGAGCCCAAGCCGGCGTCACCACCAGAGCATTTGACAGGCAAGGACCAACTTTAGTCAGGATAAGTGTACTAGGTGTTCCCCTTCAAAATGGCAAATTGTTGGCGCCCTTCCCGCTCAATATTTGGGAAGAGGCCCAGGGCCTTTGCCTATAAATAGGACTAGCCACCCACAAGGTAGAGGAGGCACCCGATCATCATCTAGAAACCAGCAGAAAGAGCGACTGAACTCCTCCTAGCAGTTCATCGCACCAGCCAAGAGCAGACCCTCGCGAGGCTGTTCTTCCTTGTATTGTTCATCATCAGCCCAAGAGGCAATCCACCACACCACAAACTAGAGTAGGGTATTACACCACAATGGTGGCCCGAACTAGTATAAACTCTGTGTCTCTTGTGTTGATCCTTTGATTGCTTAGATCCTAGTGAGGCGGTGAGGTGCAGGTAGGTAGAGGGCGAGATCTCCACGCGCACCCTAGTGTTCGAGTCTAGAGGGTCTGCCGGAACCCGAAATCCGACATTTGGCGCGCCAGGTAGGGGTGCGCCGGAATCCACCTTCTGTCGCTTCGCGTCCCGTTGCATCATCGTCATCATGTCCAGCGACCAGGCAGGCAACCCCGATCCCTGGTGGCAACCCCATGCCCCAGGCAGCTCGCGGTCCGCACGGCGCTGCGGGCCGCGGGCGGCGCGGGAAGGCATCGACAGCTCTCACGCCACGGTAGGTGCGGTCAGCGGCGAGGGCTTCCAACCACGCTGCGGCCACGACATCGTACACCCAAGGGAGCAGGCAAACTCGAGGGCCGTGCTCACGGTGGCCCGAGAGCTACTGCAATGCATGTTGATGGAAGGCGGATGCGACGTGCTGCTAGAGTGGGTGGCAGAGCTCCTGGGCTTCGCCGCCTCGGGGGCTCCCCCCTTCTGCACCCAACTCCCACCTCAGGTCCAGGGTGGCCCGCACGGAGGCTCCATGCACGCCCGTATATCCCCAAGCGGACTACAAGGCCACCCCAACACCGGCCAGGCCGTCAGCACCGGGCCAGCAGTGGCACTGCCTCCCCCTGGAGCGAAGAAGGACTCGCCACAACCCACGGCCCCGGTGGGCTGCCGCGCTACCACCCCCAGGCGGGCGCCTCAAGCAGAACTGCGTGGCACGCGGAGCGCTACGGCACGGCCTTCGGGATGGCGCCCCCAGAATAGTACGTGCCCCACATGATGGACCAAGGGCATGCACATGAGGACGAACAAGGCTCACTCCTCGGCCCAAGCTGGGGGGACGAGGCACCAGAAGCTGAGCTCTTCCAGGAGCCCCGGGAAGGCCCCGTCGGCTACGCTGGAGGCAACAATTATTGGGTACCACTAATTCCTCAGGAGGAGGCATATGCTAACCATGGATTGCAGGAGGTACAGGCCGCCACAACAGGCGGCTGCCCCACTCCCGCAGCTTCCTACCCCTCAGGAGGAGGGCACCGGAGCTGCAGGAGAGGGGCCAAGATCCGGCATCACCATCCCGGCATTCGGAGTAAGGAGTCCTCAGGAGATAGGCCCTCTGCTGGGGAGGTGCCTCAGGGCCTACCCCTGGCAGAGGACCCGTGGTCGTCGGGGGGACCGCTGGCGACCGCTCTACCCCATGGGCGGCGTCCTGGTTTCCGGTCGTCGTCGGTGGCACTAGAGTGTGGCGCAAGGTGGGGCCCTCGTCTAGTGATATGAAGCAAGGCCGGTACCTGTGAAGAAGGCCCAATGCATGTGAAGCTCGCCGCCCCGTGACACTCTCACGTAATAATGAGTGGGCTGTACATGCCCCGTAGTCTCAGGGGTGCCGGCCTCAGGCCCTGGGGCTCCCTCCCACGCCGATTGGCAGCACTTAGCTCCAAGATGGTGAGAAGACGTCCAAGACTAGACTAGGTGCCGGACACGGCCTTTTTCTGCTTTCATTGCTTTTCCCTTGGCTGTCGTTTTCCCCGTTGGATTTAAGTTGGATTTGAGCTTGAAGATTTGCGTGTATTCGGGGAAGGGGTGTTTAGTCTCGTTCGAGCAATCTCTCATGTTCTGGTTACCACTTTGCCTCAACTGCCTCCCCTCATGAGCCCCTTGCGAGCCGGGCCAGGCCTAGCTCGCGTGCAGCCCAGATTGCCGTCGCCGTGCCCCCTCAGGGGGTTTTCATTGCAGGTTCGATGGGCTTACGCAGGAGACGCTTGAGACACCACAGCCCTCCGCAGGCTAACTCGAGGCCCACGCGGGCCGAAGGTAAACAAGCCAGCCAGCTCGTCGCAAAGTCAGGCGCTTGGTGCAGGCGTATGGGTGATATTGCATCTACTAATACGCTGAATGCAAGTTTTTACATGAGGGGCTCCCCCTCCCAAAATGCTCTTACAACCTTTAGGGTAAGGCCCAAACTCTATCTGCGCAGGGTAAGGAAGCAGGGACACGCGGTCAGTCGGATAAATCCCCTAATGCATCCTCAGGGGCACCTCCTAAATCGTCGCTGGTGTCGCTGGCCTCACCGTTGCTCTCCGCGTCGCCATCAGCGGCGTCAGGGCCGTTCACAACATCGCCTTCATCGGCAGCCACGACCACGCCGTCGTTATCAGAAGCGAAGGCCCTGACAAGGGCATCCATGTTGTCTTCCACCCAGCGTGCCAGGTCGACCCGGATGGCCTGGGGTACTGGGGCGATGACAGCGTCAAAGTCAAAGTTGGGGTCTATGTTCCGAAGGTGGCTGAAGACACGAGAAAAGGCACGCCCGAGCAGGGCGCAACTCCTCTCCTCCACCAGCCTGTTGGCTCCGACCGACCGCGCCTCCAGCTGCGTCACCACGTCAGTGAAGAACTGAAGATTGCCAGCATAGTTGACTACATGGGGCTCGTCAACGGCCGCCTCGCAGATGTTACCCAAGGCTGTGTTGGCTCTCTCCCGGAGCGTGGTGAGCATGGGGCCGTGCTCGTGCTCCAGGATCCGCCGTTGGCATATCTCTTCCTCGTTCTGCCGCGCAACGGCCTCAGCCTCGTCCACCTGCTGTCGTAGAAGAAGCGCCTCGGTGCAGGAGGTAGTTAGCTCCTCCTGCGCCACGCCGAGGGCGTCCTGGGAAGCATCGGCCCGCCGCGTCACTTCCTACAGCTTGGCCCTCAGGGCGGCGGTCCTGCCTTCAGCCTTGACCCGAATCAACCCCAGCGTCTCCTTGAACTCGCGCTCGAGGTTCAAGCGGGCCGTCGCCACCCCGCATTCAACCTCTTCCAGGACTCGGGCCTCGCGCGCGGTGACGTCATCCTTCGCCTGCGTCGCCAAACGCTCTCTCGTTTCCAGACGCTCAAGATCGCGTGCACGCTCAGCAGCTTCTAGTGTCAGTGCCTCCTCGCGCCTCAGGAGCTCTGCCTGGTCGACCGAAGCCACCTTCATCGATGCAAGGGCTATCTCACGCAGCTCCACCTGCTGCTCCAGGAAGTGGCACCGGGCCTGAAGTTCCCGCGCCCGCTCCTCCACCGCCTCACGCCACCGGTCAGCCTCTCGGGCCTCCTCGATGGCCCAGGAATGGGCCTCTCGGGAGACCGCCAGCAATGCCTCGGCCTCCTCATTGTCGAGGTCATGCTGGTGGCGCGCAAGGGCAATAGCCACCTTCAGCTTGCGCCTCTCTTCAGCCAGGCGCAGGCCCTCAGCCTCAAGGTGCGCATCTTCATCAGCAAGCTCTTCACCAAGCCGGCTCACCGCGTCAGCCGCCCTCCGAAGAAACCCTTGGCGAAGAACGCGACGCCTCCGGGCACGCTCGAGCACGTCCTCTGCACCGTCATCCGCCTCAAGTAAGCGCGGGGGGCCACGAATCAGCACTCCCCCTCTGGGTAGGGGGCTGGGGGCTGGCGCCCTCGCAATGGCCGGGCGCGCCTCGCCGGAAGCCCGGCCAGGAGCTAACCCATCATCAAATGAAGAGCACAGGGACTGACCGCAGCCAATCGCCATCCACAACCAGACGCGAGGCCCAAGGCAGGCTGGCTACAACCTGGGAAGGCTCGCGAAGGATGGTCGCAAGGCGCGCAGAGCCGCGATGCACCATAGGATGGCTCACCTCTCTGATCGGCCTCACCGCGAGGGCTCTGCTTGAGCTCGGAGCGCTCGAAGACGATGGAGGGGGCGGAGCCTGGGGGGATGGCTCATCCGCCGTCTCCGAGAGCACGGCAAGAAGGGCCCTGCATAGCAAGGATCAGCCAAAGCAACGGGAGGATCAGGAGCTAGGAAGGGGGAAGGCTTACTCGTCAATGGCGAAATACTTCCTGCGCTTCAGCAGGCGGCAAGGGTAATTGTCACCCAAGGCCTCCCTTCACTTCTGGAGAGCCTCGAAGTCCACACGGAAGCGGCCCAGGAGTTGGGCGTAGGGGTCAGCCTACGACGAGGAAGAGGCGTCAAGGTGCCCAGCGTCAGGGGCGTCGTCCTGATGCACGCCGCCGGTCGCCTCACCAAGAAGGGTAGCAGGGGCCCCAGGGGCCTCAACCACGGGCGCCGCGGGCAGTGGCTCAACGCCTTCAGCCGCAGCAGTATGGGCCTCACGAGCTGCCCACTCAGGAGTGCCGCCTGGCGTCGTCACCCCGGCGGGGGCCCCCTTAGCCTCCAGCGGCCCATGCCTCCATGCTCCGCCACTCGAGGAAGGACCGCCGTGGGCAACTGGGAGGGCAGTCACCACCACTGGGTTCTCGCGAGGCCCCGTGAGGCCAGCGGGGCGCAGCCCCAATTCGTCGAATCCGGGCATGTGATTCACAAAGTCTCCCCTGTTCGAGCAAAGGTACAGCAAAGCCCCTCCTTGTCGGACGCTGCCGGGGGAAGGGTCCCCCGTCAAGACCAAGAGCAACTTCCTCAGCGCTTCGGGCGTCAGGTCCTCCTCCTGGAGCCTCATGCGATCTTCATGCCCGCTGAAGGCCCACATCCGGCGTGAGTGGCGCTGGAGAGGAGCAATGCGACGTAGCAGGAACTCCTTCACCATCCTGGGTGCTATCACACCGAGCGCCCTCAAGAGCGTGAAGCGACGCCAGACAAAGATGAGCCGGGGGCTCATGAGCGTCTCCTGGCCCCAGCCTGAATTGGGGACAGCGGGCGATGTTGGCTCCGAAAGCAGGGGGCTGGGCACCCCTGCATCCACGTACATCCACTACTCGCAGAACCCAGGCGTGGACGGAGGAAGGCTGAAATCAATCCCTGAGGCCGCTGTTTCTGGTGCGGCAATGAAGCTCATGCACCCCGAGCATTGGGTGGGATCGGCGAGGCGCAGAGAGAAGAAGTGGCGCAGCAAGGCAACCGAAGGAGGGATGCCCAACATTGCCTCACAGACAAAGGCGAAGACAGCGAGAAGAGTAATGGATTCATGACCCAAATGCATCATATGGATCAGGTAATGGGAAAGCACAGCCTTGAAGAAATTGGAAAAGGGGGAACCAATCCTGCACACAGGGCGTCGGCAAAGTACCGGACCTCGGTGACTACTCTGTCGAAGGAGAAGTGGGACGCGGGACAGGCCGTCGTCCTCCCGCACTCGTTGAAGATAGTGGCCAGAGCAGAGCTGACCTTGCCCAAGCCTTCTCGGTTGAGTATGATCGACCGATCAACGGCGGGAGCTGCCGGCGACGGCGAGCGAGGTGGAGGCACCGGGTTCTTCCATTTTCCCTTCTTCATCGGAGCCATGGTAATGGGGAGAGGGAGGATTCGAGATTGGATTGGAAGCAGAGACTGGAGTTCGAGAGGAGGAAGAGCAGGGGATGGTCGAGCAGCGAAAATAGGAACAATTGTGTGCAACCACGGGTCCGCCTAGCTGGGCGCAAAATAAGGAGGCGTGGGGGAATAGGGCCGCCCACGTCCAATCGACCGCCACATGGCGCTCGAGGCCGCAGGCTGTTAGGGCCTGCGGCACTTCGCACTTGCCCCTTCGCTTCTCTTCTCAACCAAGTCTGGGGGCGCCTTGGGCCCGGGGGCTACTATCGGCGTTCTGGGAACGGGGGTCCCCAGAGTTGCCTGCCTGCGGCCTGCGGCATGGCTCAAGGGGCGGCCCAGCACGGCCCATCTTCATCAGCACGAGCTCAAGACCCTCGCGAGGGGCCAAGCCTCGCGGGGTGGACGACAAGGAGCTTCCTCAGGCACGGCCTCGTCAGGCTGGCTCGCGAGGAGGCAGAGAGATCAAGGTGGGGTACCTCATGAGGTGTCCATGACGCAAGCCGTGATGACCGAGGGCGCCAGGCGGGCGCCAGCCCGCGCAGTGTCCTCCTTTCCTCTTTGGTGCAAAGGGGGCAAGTGCAGGCGAGAGCATCAAGCAAAGGCATCCGTTTTGGTGCAACAAGACCAAGACCGTCGCAACGGTAGGAAGGAGGTCATTGTGGAGCCCAAGCCGGCGTCACCACCAGAACCTTTGACAGGCGAGGACCAACTTTAGTCAGGATAAGTGTACTAGATGTTCCCTTTCAAAATGGCCAATTATTGGCGCCCTTCCCGCTCAATATTTGGGAAGAGGCCCAGGGCCTTTGCCTATAAATAGGACTAGCCACCCACAAGGTAGAGGAGGCACCGGATCATCATCTAAAAACTAGTAGAAAGAGCGACTGAACTCCTCCTAGCAGTTCATCGCACCAGCCAAGAGCAGACCCTCGCGAGGTTGTTCTTCCTTGTATTGTTCATCATCAGCCCAAGAGGCAATCCACCACACCACAAACTAGAGTAGGGTATTACACCACAATGGTGGCCCGAACTAGTATAAACCCTGTGTCTCTTGTGTTGTTCCTTTGATTGCTTAGATCCTAGCGAGGCGGTGAGGTGCAAGAAGGTAGAGGGCGAGATCTCCGTGTGCAACCCAGTGTTAGAATCTAGAGGGTCTACCGGAACCCGAAATCTGACAGGGTTATACCGGTAACGAATCATTCATATTGAAGCCCATGAAGACAAGGAGTGTGGCAGTTTACTTAAGAGGCTTAGAGGCCCAGGGCCCAAAGGCAGGTTAGGGCCCGTAGACATAAACCGCCATATACTATGTAACTTGTGTTGTAAGATAGGAAAGGTAGAAACCGAGCCGGACACGTGTATGAGCCGGCCGGGATTTTGTAAACCGCCGGGCGTCAACCTGTGTATATAAAGGGACGACCCGGCTGTGGTTCAAGGACAAGAAACAACAACTCAAGAGCCAGGTAAAGCGGATTCCATCCTTGATCATCGAGACCCCATCAATTCCACCACAACTGGATCATAGGCTTTTACCTTCGCTGCAAGGGGCCGAACCAGTATAAACTCCCCGTGTCCTTTGTCCGGTTTCATCCCTTTAAGCTAATCTTGTTGCGATGGCTCCACGACTAAGTCCTCACACTAGGGCATTTGACGTGATAATTCCACGCCAGTTGGCACCCACCGTGGGGCTATCGCACCAGGGTTTCTAGTTCTTAGAGGGCAATTTCGAAGGACTCAAGGGATACGCAGTGGGCCGGATGACCAAGAGTCGTCGCGGCAAGCTCTACATCGACGATGCAGGTTAGGGCCCCGATGCCGGCTCAATCGAGTACGGGTACCGGGTCCCCTTTGGAGGAATTCATGTCTTCATTGGCAAGATTGGCGAACTGGGCCTTGAGCCGGACATCTGCACCGACCTCGTCGAGACGGCTCAGCGTGCAAGCCCCGCCAGGGTTCAGCCCGCCATGAAGCATGCGTTCGTAGGATTCATCAATGGTGCGGAATCTGAACCGGCATCCGATGGTGGGACGGTTGTCTATTCAGATGGCGAATCATCCACTGGTGAGACCGAGTCACTATACCAACTGCAAGATGGCCGGTTTGGGGGTTGTTCTGATGGCGACAGTATTCTGGACCCCCTTGAACCGCCAAACCGGGTTGCGATCTTCATGGCCGGTACGCAGCCCACACAACACTACTCAGCTACAGCAGTGATGATTTTCGGATTGGCAGCCGGGGCAGGAGGTTTATTGGATGCCTGGACGACATTGTTGACCACAGAGGTTACCGCGGACAATCGAGATCAGCATAACACGAAGGTCATAAAGCTGCAAGATCAGATAGCTCAGGCCAAGGAGGACTTGGCGGTTGAGGAAACCAGGATGGCTGAGGAGCGGGCCGCTTTGGATGCTTAGGCACAGCGGATTCAAGCAGAAAATTACCGGCTCAAGCTGGATCAGAATGCTTCAAACAACGTCTTGAGGAGGAGGCATTGGTCTTGTCTACCACCGGTTTATGAAGCAATGAATCTCTTCAACACACCAGGAGTAGGAACCAGTAATCTGGCATCGGTAAACCGAATTGAAGCACCTAAGACAGGAGTGCCGGATCAGCCACGGGCGACGGACCTGCCTCGACGGAACCATGACCCGCCTCAGTACATGCCGACACCGCTGGGTCACTTCTCCACCCCTATGGATAACATGATCATTGCAGCGTCGCGATTGGCAGCTATTCCAATGGAAGGCGAGTCTCCAGCAGCGGTTGAGACGCGGCGGGCCAGAGATCTCCTTCAAATGGCTATGGTTCAGCAGTAGGCCTATTCGTATAGTCGAGACAGAATTCATTCAACCCCTCGCCCGAGCCGGAGTTACAGCAGGCATATTGATGAACCGGCTGTGTCAAGTAGTGCGCGGAACCATAACGCCCCTCGAGGGCCTAACCCGGTGGGCGGTGGAGCAAGTGCTCAGGATGTGGTGGATAACGGTAGAGCACATCGAGAAGCCGAGTTAGCAGCACAGTACGTGGACCGCCAGCTTACTCTGGTTCGTCTGACAACTTCAGTGGAACCAGGTGATGCTTTCAGCTCTTGGGGGTGCCGTGTCTCACCCCGGCTCTATGCAATGTGCAGCAGCCTAAGGATTTCAAGGGTCCACGTAAAGTGCCCAATTACATTGCTGACTTACCCCCTGAGTCATGGGTCAAAAGCTATGAGATGGCAATCGAGATGCTAGATGTAGATGAGGTGGCATGTGCTAAGTACTTCACCATGATGTTGGATGGAACGGCTCGCACTTGGCTGAAAAGTTTGCCAGCTAATTCCATTAGGTCATGGGCCGAGTTAAAAGCCCGGTTTATACTGAATTTCAAGGACACGTGCAAGCAACCCATGTCAATTGTGGATCTAGCCGCCTGTGTCCAAGAAGAAGGCGAATCGACAACCCATTGGGTGCGCCGGGTTTCGGAGATCTTGCATTCATCGGACCGCATCAATGCTGATTCAGCAGTCATAACGTTGGAGGGAAATTGCCAGTTCAAGCCTCTGAAGTTGAAGTTGGGATGGCTCAAGCGTCATTGCAATGACATGGGAACGCTTATGGCAGCTCTGGTTAAGTATGCCGACTCTGATAGTACCAAGGACCCCGAGTCTGACAATGAAAAGTCTGGGAAGGGAAAGAAGAGCGGCAGCACCAAAGGGCAGCAGCATAACCCAGCGGGCCATGGAAAGAATGGTAAGCTAAAGCAGATAATAGTTCAGATTCTGTGGCTAACACCAATGTGTAGGATAATGGTCAGTGTCGTAAGGGTAAACTACCCCCGCGGAGTGGAGGGTTAGGTGTCAACCTTGAGCGCCTATTAAACCAGCCTTTCCCGAGGCACGGGACGCGAGAAAAGCCAGCTACGCACCTCTAGAAGGATTGCTTTACTATGCGGGTGTTCAAAAACTCGGATCTTTTCCGATATGATCATGGACCGCCCGGCGGTTCAGGACCCGGGTATCATGGTCCGGGTTATGGTGGAGGTAATTCTGGCTCAGGATTCCAAGGTAATCAGGGCGGACATGGCAATCAAGACAACTAGGGTGGTTAGAATCAACAGGGGAATCAGCAGCAGCAACAGTCAGGTTACCAGAGCCACCCAAAGCGGTTGAATAGTGGATAGTATCATGTCTTCACCACTAGCAAGTGCAAGCACGATCAGAAGCTTCATAAAAGGGTAGTGAACTCCGTTAAACCGGCGGTGCCCCGTTACTTGCGCTGGTCTAAACAGCCTATTGTGTGGAGTCGAGAGGATCATCCGCCCCGGGTTGATAATCCGGGTCATCTGGTGTTGGTGGTAGTGCCTCAGGTTGGAGGTTATAAGTTCACCAAGGTGCTCATGGATGGAGGGAGCAGTATCAACATCTTGTATTATGAAACCTTCCGTCGCATGGGGTTAACAGATAAGAATCTTAAACCGTCAAACACCATTTTCCATGGTGTGATGCCTGGTAAATCGGCTTATCCGGTCGGTAAGATAGCTCTGGAGGTTGCTTTTGGAGATGATCATGATTCGAGATCAGAGACATTGACTTTTGGAGTGGTGAAAATTAGGAGCCCGTACCATGCCCTGTTTGGACTGCCGGCTTATGCTAAGTTCATGCCCTGTTTATCTGTAGCTCAAGATGCCGGGTCATAAGGGAATCATTACAGTACATGGAAGCCGAAAGATCGCTTTGGAATGTGAGGAAGGTGATGCGGCCTATGCTGAGTCGGTTTGTGCAATAGATGAGTTGAAGTTCTACAAAGACAATGTTTATCCGACGGATATGACTTCTTTGAAAAAACCAACTACAGAGCATGATCCAGATCAAAAGTTTAAATTGGCTAATGAGACTAAGTTGGTTGATTTTGTTCCTGGCGATTCATCCAAACAGTTTAGCATCAGCACTAACCTGGCTCTGAAATAGGAAAGCGTGCTCATCGAGTTCATCCGTGAGAACCGGGACATCTTTGCATGGAAACCTTCTGACATGCCAGGTGTACCGAGAGAATTCGCTGAGCACACTCTTAATATCTATCCTAAGTTTAAACCGGTCAGGCAGTTTCTACGCCGTTTCAATGAAGAAAGACGCAAAGCCATCGGTGAGGAAGTAGCCCGGCTCTTGGCAGCAGGGTTCATTGTGGAGGTTTCTCACCCTGAGTGGTTAACTAACCTGGTGCTGGTACTCAAGAAGAATGGAACTTGGCGTATGTGTGTGGATTACACAAATTTGAACAAGGCTTGTCCAACTGATCCCTTTGCCCTCCCTCGTATTGATCAAATTATTGATGCTACGGCGGGTTGTAAGCGTTTGAGCTTTTTGGATGCTTATTCTGTTTATCATCAAATCAAAATGGCAGTTAAGGACCAGGAGAAGACAACCTTTTGTTATCCCTTTGGAGCCTTCTGTTATGTATCTATGCCTTTTGGGCTCTAGAGTGCCCAGGCGACTTATCAGCGATGTGTGCAGAATTGTCTTCATAATCAGATTGGGCGCAATGTTCATGCTTATGTGGATGATATCATGGTGAAATCCAGGAAAGCAGAGACGTTAATAGCTGATTATAAGGAAACCTTTGATAATCTCTGGGTTTATAAGATGATGCTTAATCCGGCCAAGTGTGTTTTTGGTGTACCGGCAGGCAAGCTCTTGGGTTTTCTGGTGTCTAATAGGGGCATTGAAGCTAATCCGAAAAACATCAAACTTATCACGTCTCTGGCTAAACCAGCGTGTATCAATGATGTTCAACATCTGGCGGATCGTATTGCAGCGCTAAGCCGGTTTATCAGCCGGTTGGGAGAGAAGGTTATCCCTCTATATCAGATGATGAAAAAGACGGACAACTTTGTCTAGAGTGATGCTGCTAATGCGGCATTTGAGGATCTGAAGAAGCAATTAGCTGAGCCGCCTGTTCTTGTTGCCCCTATTGATAAGGAACCTGCTGTTATATGTGGCTGCTAACGCCCGGGCTGTCAGCATGGCTATTGTGGTGGAGCGCAAGGAGGCAGGTAAGGAGTATCCGGTTCAGTGGCCGGCTTATTATATCAGTGAGGTGCTTATTGAGTCAAAGCAGAGATATCCACATTGGCAGAAGCTTGTGTATGGAGTTTTTATGGTGAGCCGGAAGCTTAAGCAATACTTTCAGGGCCATCCCATCACTGTGGGCAGCTCCGCTCCTTTGGGAGATACGATCCAGAACAGGAAAGCAACTAGTCAGGTTGCTAAGTGGGCTATCGAGGTTGGACCTCACGGGCTAAAGTATATGCCTCATACGGCCATCAACTCCCAAGCGCTCGTGGATTTCATCAATGACTGGACAGAATTGCAGGCGCCGGAGGATAAACCGGATAACACATACTCGACTATTGACTTCAACGGGTCCAGACAATTGGTGGGCTTGGGGGATGGAGTGGTTCTTACTTCCCCTCGAGGTGACAAATTTTGTTATGTTCTCCGCTTGATGTTTCCCTGTACTAACAATGCAGCTGAGTATGAGGCATTGCTCCACGGTCTTCGGATGGCTAAGGAAATGACCTTAATCCGGTTACGATGCTTTGGGGACACCGATTTAGTGGATCAGCAAGTCTCTAGTACTCGGGATTCTAAGGATCCACTCACGGCGGCAGATCGGTGTGAGGTGGATGTCATTGCTAGTCACCTCAAGGGTTACCAGGTCGAGCACATTGATCAGCGCAAGAATGAAGCGGCGGATGCTTTAAGCCGGCTGGGTTCTCATCATAAACCGGTGCCGCCCAATGTCTTTCTTGACGTTTTGCATAACCCGTCGGTCAAACTACCGACGAAGGAGGATCTGGCTGTTCCCGACCCGGAGGCTCAATTGGTGGTGGTTCTTCATGCTATCCCTGATTGGACAGTGCCATACCTGGCGTACATGACCCGGGGCGAGTTATCTGAGGATGAAGTTTTGGCCAGACTGATATTCCGGTGGTCCAAGTCCATGACTATTGTCAATGGCGAGTTACATCACTGTAGTGTCTCGGGGGCATTTCAACATTGCGTTTCTCCTGAAGAAGGCTGTGAGATCTTGCGTGAAATCCACGAAGGGGATTGTGGTCATCATGTCGGTTCAAAATCCCTTGTGGCTAAAGCTTTCTGACACGGTTTTTACTTGCTAATGGCTCATGCTGATGCTGAGGATTTGGTCAGGAAGTGTGATGGTTGTCAGAAGTTTTCACGCCGAGCCCATGTTCCGGCTTAGGAGTTGAGGATGATTCCAATCACTTGGCCCTTTGAAACTTGGGGGATGGATATGGTTGGGCCTTTTAAGAGGTCCAAGGATAAGAAGACCCACCTTCTGGTGGCGGTTGATAAATTCACTAAGTGGGTGGAGGCAGAGCCAGTCAGCAAGTGTGATGCGGCCACAGCGGTTCAATTCATGAAGAAGGTGATTTTCTGCTTCGATTTTGCACACAACATCATAATAGATAATGGCACGAACCTCTCCAAGGGTGCTATGGAAGAGTTCTGTCAACGTGAGCACATTCGGCTTGATGTGTCATCAATGGCTCACCCCCAGTCTAATGGTCAAGCTGAGAGAGCAAATCAAGAAATCCTGAAAGGCATCAAGCCCCGGCTTATGGTCCCTTTGCAGAGGATGTCGGGTTGTTGGGTGGAAGAATTGCCTTCCGTATTGTGGAGCATTAATACCATCCCCAATAGATATACGGGTTATACGCCCTTCTTCATGGTTTATGGAGCAGAAGCAGTTCTCCCAAATGACATTCGCCATGACTCGCCTCGGGTGGCAGCTTATGTTGAAGCAGACAACGAACAAGCACGCCAAGATGCATTGGACTTATCAGATGAAAAACGGGATATAGCGACAGCTCGTTCGGTGATTTATCAACAAGACCTGCGGTGTTACTGTCGGTGTCAAAACCGGCAGATCTCGGGTAGGGGGTCCCGAACTGTGCGTCTAGGCGGATGGTAACATGAGACAAGGGACACAATGTTTTTACCCAGGTTCGGGCCCTCTTGATGGAGGTAAAACCCTACTCCTTCTTGATTAATATTGATGATATGGGTAGTACAAGAGTTGATCTACCACGATATCAGAGAGGCTAAACCCTAGAAGCTAGCCTATGGTATGATTGTTGTTCGTCCTACGGACTAAAACTCTCCGGTTTATATAGACATCGGAGAGGGCTAGGGTTACACAGAGTCGATTACAATGGGAGGAGATCTTCATGTCATATCGCCAAGCTGGACTTCCATGCCAAGGAAAGTCCTATCCGGACACGGGATGAAGTCTTCAATCTTGTATCTTCATAGTCCGGGAGTCCGGCCAAAGGTCATAGTCCGGCCATCCGGACACCCCCTAATCCAGGACTCCCTCAGTAGCCCCTGAACCAGGCTTCAATGAAGACGAGTCCGACGCACAAGTTGTCTTCGGCATTGCAAGGCGGGTTCCTCCTCCGAATACTTCATAGAAGATGTTGAACACAAGGATAGTGTCTGGCTCTGCAAAATAAGTTCCACATACCACCGTAGAGAGAATAATATCTACACAAATCTAATCTGCTGACATATTCCGCAGCGCGACATCACGCCATGGCCAAGCCTTTATTCGAATCATTTTACTGTCCCACCTCAGCATGTTTAGCGAGGCGGTTTCCTTGGCACGTCTTGTCAAAGCAGAGATCGTGTCCCCTTATTTCGGGATTCTCATCAATACGGGCGTGGGTAACCCAACCGCGCCATTAACCGCGGCGCTTGGGAGAGAAGCGAGTTTTATTAGGCTGGTGGGGGCTCATAGTTTCGGCTGCCCATATAAGGGGATAAGGATACACCCTTTCCATTTACGTCTTCTTCCTCCTTTGCTTATCCATCCCTGCGCACTCGAGCTCCAACGCCCAAGTCCGCACTTCCCACCTCAACCTTCTCCAATCATGTCCGGAGCGGGAGGAAGATGGATGGCCTCCTCCGTCACGGAGGGACAAATCAAAAAGTTGAGGAAGGCCGGATACTTGGCTGACGACATCGCGCACCGGCTTCCAGATGAGGGGCAACTCATTCCCCCCCCTAGGCCCCATGAGAGGGTTGTATCTCTCCCCCGTTTCCTCCGCGGACTGGGCTTTCCTCTTCACCCGTTCGTCCGGGGGCTCATGCTCTACTATGGCCTAGACTTCCACGATCTGGCCCCGAACTTCATCCTCAACATCTCGGTGTTTATCGTCGTGTGCGAGGCCTTCCTCCGCATCCAGCCTCACTTTGGCCTATGGCTGAAGATCTTCAGCGTCAAGCCGAAGGTCGTGGGTGGCCGCCAAGCGGAGTACGGAGGTGCCATGGTGGGCAAGATAGCCAACGTTACATGGCTCGAGGGCGCCTTCGTAGAGACCATCAAAGGGTGGCAATCGGGGTGGTTCTATATCACCGAGCCGTGTGACCCTGAATGGGCAGCGGCCCCCGAATTCCGATCTGGCATCCCCACACGGCTCACATCTTGGAAGGAGACGGGCCTGTTGTCGGGTAGTTCGGCAGAAGTGACCGGACTTCAAACCTGCATCAAAGACCTGATCGGTAGGAAGGTTAAACTCGTCACCGTAGTCCAGGTCATGCTCTTCCGCCGGATTCTCCCGTGTCAACGACGGGCTTTCAACTTGTGGGAGTTCGACCCGGCCCAGCACCAGACTCTGTCCCGGCTCTTCAACACAAAGCACGAGGACGCCTGGAAGGTGCTATTCAAGAGCTCCGAAGTGTCCCCTCCCGTCACCGAGGATCGCGGATTCTGCGCCAAGCGCCAAGCCAGCGCGGTGAGGTTAATTTTCCCATTACGGGGTATTTGTTTTCCATAGTCTGACTCTATGCGGGATATAAACTCCCTTACCTTTGACAGGACTGGCTGAAGAAGTCCGGGCAGATTAACTGTCCAGCTCCCTTACCAGAAGACCCAGCAGACGCCCGATTGATGGGGCTGCTGGTTCTGGCACCCCACGTGGTGCCGGAGAAGAAAGCCAGGAAGAAGGCCACGGGGACTCGAAAGAGTTCCCGGCGTCTGGTGGTGTCGGATTCATTGCCTGACAACCCCGAAGAACCCTCCGCCTCTAAGGACGAGGAGGAGAAAGAAGAAGAAGCCTCTCCCCCTCCAACGGGGGGAGGAAAGAAAAGGAAGGCCGCCCCAACTAGGGAGGCCGGAGGGTCCAAGAAGGGGAGGACCCTTCTGCCGGACTACGCCTCCGATGCCGAAGACGGCGGGGAGGAATGGCCATCCAGGGTCAAGCCCCTGGCAAAATCATAAGCATCCGGATACCCAAATAACTTATGGCGCTCCTCTATTATTCGGTATTTTCTGACGCCGAATTCAATCATGCAGTCCGCCCAAGGCTTAGCTCGGTGATTCATCGAGCAGCTCCCTGGATTCATCGGATGTTAATAGTGCTTCACTTTCGACGGCCTCCTCCCCGCTTCCTGCCGACGCCTCCGAGGTGGAGTCCCAAAAGGGACTAACCAGGAGGAGGTGGTCCTGGGGGCGCCGCAAGGCGACCTCCCGGACTCCAGGCCCAAAGGGGGTAAAGCCCCAGAGGGATCTAAGTCCGGCTCTAGGCCGGACACCGCCCCAGAACCATCAACGGTTCTAGAGATCGGTAGGCGGCGCCTTCGCAAGAAGGGCATGCCTACGACGCTGGTGGCCTCCGTCCAACCGGAGGCACCGGATGATTTGCTGGAGGCGCTTAACGGCGCCTCCATCAACGAGGAACACCGCACTGTTATGAGTGCGGTGATTCAGAAGGTTGAGTCTGCCAAGAGCGGGCTGACAGAAGCCTATACAAGCCTGTTAACAGGCTTTGAGGTATGTATTCAAAACATGTGAAGATGTTACTGCGTAGACAGTAGCCCCTGATGCTCAGTTTGGCATTCGGGAAGAAAAGCCGAGCTGAGGATCTAAAAAGATATACGCAGGAGTCTAACATAAATATGTCAATATGGGAATGCAGGCTGCGCCGCTGACCTCTGCCGCACTGACTGCGGAGGTCAATGTATTGAAGGAGAGCCTCGAGCGGTCCGAGAACGAGCTCGGCCGTGCCAAGAAGCAGCTCGAGGACAAGGAGGGTATGTAATAATGTATGTAAATGTATATAGAAATACCTAGTTGCAAATAATGACAGGACCAACGTGAATGTTGCAGGGGCCACGACCGAGGCGGCGACCCTGAAGGAAGCGGTGTCCAAGGCTGAAAACAGTGCGGCCTTGTAGCGCACTGAGCGAGAGAAGCAGGAGACACGGGTGGCGGAGGTGCGGCAAGAGCTCCAGGCTCTCTGGAGAAACATGAGAGTTTGGAGCGTGACTGGAAGACTCGAGAGTCTGAGCTCGCCTTGGCTCTTGAGAGTGCCAAAACCGCTAAGGCTGAAGCCCAGAAGGCCCTCCAGGAGATCGAGGCGATAAAGAAAATAGCAGTGGGTAAGGAATTCTTTATGCAAAGCAAGCATATAAAAGTGAATTATCTGTTACTTACCCGAATCTGGAGCTCTCCAGGAGCGTTCGCCGATCTGCCCTGTAGTGTGTCTGATGCTGCCGCATTCTACCGAGCCGAGGAGGGGAGCTCGACGGAAAAGGTGTTCTGGTCTCAATATGTTGAGGCCGGACATCCGGTGCCCCTGAGCGACCAGCTGAAGTAGCTGGTCGAGCTCCACAAGGTGACCGATCAGGCCATGAAGGGCCTCATAGTTCGGCTGTGTCCTAGGGAAGCCATGCCTGGGAGTTACTTCGGTCTGGTGCGGCGGCTGGTGGACGCTTGTCCATGGATTGAAGTCATCAAGCGCTCCGTATGTATTGAAGGTGCCCGTCGGGCCCTTGCCCGTGCTAAAGTGCACTGGGGCAAGCTGGACGCTGAGAAGCTATTGACGGACGCGCCACCACCGGGCAAGGAGTATCGCACGCCCGAGATGTATTATAAGGGCGTCCTGAAGGGTGCCCACCTTATAGCGGGTGAATGCTCCAAAGATGTAATTTTTGAGTAGACTCGCATCTGTTATCCTGTACGCTGAAAACTTTGTTCATATGTGCTAAGCAACGCTTGTTAATTTAAAATATTACCTTCTGTGCGGCCGTTTATTAAATCTGCGAGATGCAAGTCATCGGCTTCTACCCCCATTCCACGAGTGTTGGGGTGTTCGGGATAAACCTGAGCGCTCCTGTTCCCATTCTTGGGTCCATCTAGGGAGGCGCTCAGCAAAACGAACAAGGCCATCGGACTTATAATGCTTTATCACTCTCACTTAGCCATAGAATTCTATAATTTTAAATTTTGGCGAAGCCCCTAGTATTCGGAAGACCGAGTTCGGGGCGCTATCCATGCCTAGGCCAGATAAATCTCGCTCCTCGCTCTAAGCGGCATAAGTCTTTAGGGACTCGAAAAACCTCGCGAACAGCGACCGGTCTCTCGCACTATCATGACAATCAGTTTTAGCTTTCTCTACTGAGGTGTTAACCCAGCTCAACTGGGGCACAATCGCAGTAGTTCTCCCAGTGCTACCTTAGCCAACATTGCGGAACGTAAGGTACCAAAACATGGGAGCCGGGCAAACCCAACTATTGACCCAAGACATGATTCGGAGCCGATCCATATAGTGCTATAAGTTCGGGGTGCCTGTAACGCCCCGGATCTGATGCGCCAGGTGTCTGCCAGTTATTCGTCGTCGTTGCCATGTCATTTTCTTGCGTGTTGCATTTTTCCATGTCATCATCTGCATTTCATCTGCATGTTTTTCAAAACTTGCATCCGTTCGGGTCCTCCTGGTTCTCTCTGTTGTCCGTTCGAAGTCCAGACCACACTCGCACGCGCCCGTAGCACCTCCGAATATTATTTTTATAAGTGGCATAAAAATGGTCTCGGAATGGGGTGATAGTTGGCATGCGGTCTTATTATAGTGTAGCCAGACCGCCTGCCAAATTTCGTCGCATTCAGAGTTCGTTTGGCAGCCCAACCGTCATCCGTAGTCGGTTTAATCATCGGATGTTTTCGCTCTAGAAACCGTGCTGGGCTGCACTCCTTCCCTCTCACCTCAGCCCAACTCCTCTTCATAGCCCACTAGCCCACCTGCCTAACCACCCTCCGCTCCGAACCATCCGATCCAGATCGAATGGCTCCGAAACGGAGCAAAACCCCTAACCCTAGACCCCTGCCTATTTAAGAAGCCCCCCTTGCCATATTGGGTGTGACAGTGCCGCACTCATGAGGGTGTTCGGTCTTCTCACACCATGTTAGGGGGTGCTTAAGCCCCTGGTGTATTGGCCGTACCAAAGTGTATGGTTGCATAATGTCATGACTGAACATAGTTGTATAAAAATAAATGAGTACAATAATAGACAAGAGCTATGTATTGTTTATTAAAAAGGGCTGCTATGAAAGCAGAACAATACAAATAGTGCGATAAGCAAGAGATGGGATTATTTGACATGTCCCCCTCCAGGGGCAAGCTGCGGGACTTTAAGTAAAATAGGTATTTAGCTCGTTATAGAGACCACCTGGACATTTTGACATGGCTTGCTCTCTCCCTGGCTGTTGCATCATGTGTTCGGCGAGTGTTGTCGGACAGGCCTTCTGAATAGTTGGGTCCTGAAAGTATATATAAAAAGGAAACGACAGAATAGGGAGCCCCTAAGTGCGGTTGAGCCGCATTCTGGGCGTGCCGTAGTTGTGCCCATCCCCTTATGCCCTTGGTATTTCCAAAGCGTAATTATGTACGCGTGGTACCGATATCGCCATCTCGCGAGGGCTGGGGTTGGGGCCGCACTACTATGCTTGCTCGGAACGTGCCAGCCGATTTTGTTGTAGGCTACTTCGGGTGCGCTTGACATTGTCCGGACGTTTGACACCCGGATTGGAGGATTGCCTTGAAAGGCTACTCTGTACTTCCGCCACCAGGGCCGCCGTGTGCTCCTTCGTTCGAAGAGAGCGTTCGGTGTTTCCGTTTACCGTAATGACTCCGCGAGGGCCTGGCATCTTGAGCTTGAGATATGTGTAGTGCGGCACCGCATTGAATTTTGAGAATGCGGTTCGTCCGAGCAGGGCGTGATAGCCACTACGGAATGGGACTATGTCGAAGATTAACTCTTCGCTTCGGAAATTATCCGGGGATCCGGAGACCACTTCGAGTGTAACCGAGCCTGTACAGCTGGCTTCTACACCTGGTATGAGCCTTTAAAGGTTGTCTTTGTGGGTTTAATCCTTAAGGGATCTATACCCATTTTTCGCGCTGTATCCTGATAAAGCAGGTTCAGGCTGCTGCCGCCGTCCATGAGGACTCTGGTGAGGTGAAATCCGTCAATGATTGGGTCTAGGACCAATGCGGCGAATCCGCCGTGATGAATGCTAGTCGGGTGGTCCCTTCGATCAAAAGTGATCGGGCAGGAGGACCATGGGTTGAACTTTGGGGCGACTGGCTCCAACGCATAGACGTCCTTGAGAGCACGCTTATGCTCCCTTTTGGGGATATGGGTTGCGTATATCATGTTCACCATCCGCACTTGCGGGGGGAAGCCCTTCTGTCCTCTGTTGTTCGGCAGCCGGGGCTCCTCCTCGTCATCGCTATGCAGCCCCTTGTCTCTGGTTTCGGCACTTAACTTGCCTGCCTGCTTGAACACCCAACAATCCCTGTTGGTGTGGTTGGCCAGTTTTTCGGGGGTGCCGCGTATCTGGCACGAGCGATCGAGTATCCGGTCTAAACTGGATGGGCCCGGAGGGTTTCTTTTTAATGGCTTCTTCGGCTGACCGGGTTTAGAGCCTCTGAATCCGGCATTAACTGCCGTATCCTCAGTATTTTCGCCGTTAATGCGGCGCTTGTGCTTGTTGCGACGTGACCTGCCATTGTTGTCCTTGGTATCCGAATTGCCAGGGCTCTTGGTTATGTTATTGCTACAAGCTAGCCAGCTGTCTTCTCGCGTGCAAAAGCGGGTCATGAGTGTCGTGAGGGCTGCCATAGAATTCGGCTTTTCCTGTCCTAGGTGCCGGGCGAGCCATTCATCTCGGATGTTGTGCCTGAAGGCTGCAAGGGCCTCAGCGTCCGGACAGTCGACTATTTGATTTTTCTTGGTTAGGAACCGTGTCCAGAATTGTCTGGCCGATTCCTCTGGCTGCTGGATTATGTGGCTTAGGTCATCGGCGTCTGGTGGTCGCACGTAAGTGCCCTGGAAGTTGTCAAGGAATGCGGATTCCAGGTCTTCCCAGCAACTAATTGACTCTGCTGGCAGGTTGTTAAGCCAATGCCGAGCTGGTCCTTTAATCTTGAGCGGGAGTTATTTGATGGCGTGCAGATCATCACCACGGGCCATGTGGATATGAAGGAGGTAATCCTCGATCCATACCGCGGGATCTGTTGATCCATTACTTCATATGTGAAGCATAGTGGGTGTGCGGCGCCCCTGTACTGGGCTAGATCATGGCGCAGCTCGGAAGATCTTTGTCTGTTGTGTTCGTCATGGCCGTATTTATCATATCCAGCGTGACGGTTATCGTCACATGACGTGGGGCGCCCACGCGATCCGTAGATCGATCTTGTTTTCCTTGCCTTATCCTCCAATATGTCTCGTAGGTCTATTGCGTTTCCCCGTGCTCTAGTATTTTTGGAGCAGCGCCAGGGTGCGGCATCGATTGAGGGCCGAAAGGCCTCTCTGTCGCGGCCACGGGGTGGCCGATCGGGCGCATTGCACGCTGGTGATGTAGGTTTAGTTGCTTCCTCCTCTAGTTGGGGTAGCATCCTGTGCTTTGGATAGCTCTTGGAGGGGCATTCGAGTTTATACTCTTCGGTCGCCAGGACTTCAGTCCATCTGTCGGCTAGCAAGTCTTGGTCAGCTCTAAGTTGCTGCTGTTTTTTCTTGAGGCTGCTCGCCGTGGCCATAAGCTTGCGTTTGAAACGCTCTTGTTCGACGGGATCCTCTAGCACGATGAATTCGTCGTCATCGAGGCTTGCCTCGTCTTCGGAGGGAGGCATATAATTGTCGTCCTCGACCTCCCTATCTGCCGCTCTCTCATGAAGGCTGGCTTCTCCGTCCTCCTGTGCTGAATCCTGCCAGAGGGGGTTGTCTTTGGCACTGTCCGGGGTGTTGATGTCTCCGGTGCCGGATTCGCCGTTTTTTCTTTGGCGGGATTTAGAGCGGCGCCGCTCACGTCGGCACTTGGGTTGCTTCTTGGAGGGGTCGTCCTCCGTTTTTTCATCGCCATCCCCTGCTTTGGGGGTGTCCACCATGTATATGTCATATAACGAGGTGGCCTTCCAGTGCCCTATAGGTGCTGGTTCTTGGTCGTCTTCATCGGCGTCCATACCATCAATGTCTTCGGAGTCGAAGTCGAGCATGTCGGTTAGATCGTCGATAGTCGCTACAAAGTGGGTGGTGGGTGGGTTTCGAATTTCTTCATCGTCCGCATCCCAACCATGCTGACCGTAGTCCGGCCAGGGCTCTCCTGACAAAGAGAGAGACTTTAGTCAATTTAGGATATCGCCAAAGGGCGAGTGCTGAAAGATGTCCGCGTCGGTGAATTCCATGATCGAAGCCCAATTGGGTTCGATCGGAAGGGGTGCAGAAGATTCGGAGTCCGAAACGGAGTCCGGCACCCTGGAGTCCCGGGCCTTGCAAAGGACTAGGCTGGTATTCGGCTCTATCGCCGTAGAGATTGCGGCTCCTGGGGCAGCGTCCAACCATCCGTCCCCGACTGGCGCAGTCGGCTCCGAGCTACCGGTCGGAGAGGACACCTGAGCAGCGCTCCAGGCACTGTCCGGCGGCAGAGCTAGATCATGCCCATCGTGACAGTGCGGCGCGCTCGGCCGTGGATCGAATCCGTCGAAGATCAAGTCCCCACGGATGTTGGCCGTGTAGTTTAAGCTTCCAAACCTAACCTGATGGCCAGGGGCGTAGCTTTCAATCTGCTCCAGATGGCCAAGCGAATTGGCCCGCAGTGCGAAGCCGCCGAATATGAAGATCTGTCCGGGGAGAAAAGTCTCACCCTGGACCGTGTCGTGGTTGACGATCGAAGAAGCCATCGGGCCTAAGGGTGACGACCCAGAGGAACTCTCAATGAAAGCACCAATGTCGGTGTCAAAACCGGCGGATCTCGGGTAGGGGGTCCCGAACTGTGCATCTAGGCGGATGGTAACAGGAGACAAGGGACACGATGTTTTTACCCAGGTTTGGGCTCTCTCGATGGAGGTAAAACCCTACTCCTGCTTGATTAATATTATTGATATGGGTAGTACAAGAGTTGATCTACCACGAGATCAAAGAGGCTAAACCCTAGAAGCTAGCCTATGGTATGATTGTTGTTCGTCCTACGGACTAAAACTCTCCGGTTTATATAGACACCGGAGAGGGCTAGGGTTACATAGAGTCGGTTACAATGGGAGGAGATCTTCATTTCATATCGCCAAGCTTGCCTTCCATGCCAAGGAAAGTCCTATCCGAACACGGGATGAAGTCTTCAATCTTGTATCTTCATAGTCCGGGAGTCCGGCCAAAGGTCATAGTCCGGCCATCCAGACACCCCCTAATCCAGGACTCCCTCGGTTACCACAGCCGTCGGGTTAAAACCAGAGCTTTTCAAGAAGGCAATTTAGTGCTCCAGCTTATCCAAGATCAGACCGATATGCACAAGTTATCCCCACCTTGGGAAGGGCCCTTTGTGGTCATCAAGAGTCTGAACAATGGGTCGTACTACCTTATCGATGTTCGAGAGCACAAAGACTCACGTAAGTCGGAGGAGGAGACCCGCTGGCCGTGGAATATTGCTCATCTTCGGCCTTATTACACCTGAGCCATAGGCTCCTATTATGTACATATTGTTGACAATGTATATATTATGATCAATATAATAAACCGGCATCCTTGCTAAAGCGGGGCCTCTGACGTTCTTCCTTAAAAGTTTTTCTTGGTTACATGGGGGCTTCTGCTTATAAAGCAGAGTTCTGATTGTCCATTAAATCCGTCTTATAAAGCTACAAAAAAAGAGAGCTTGTGAGCTTCATACCCAACATCATAAGGAGCCAAAGAGAGTTTATTGCAAAGCACAACTCAAACATAGGCGTTCACTGAGCACAACTCAAAATATTGCTTGGGGGCTCTTTGCTTCTACAAGAACAAAGAGTCTACAACCATGCAATAGGCTATAAAATCCAGGCTTGGAAGCCAGGTGTATTCACCTAAAACCCCGGGTTATCCTGCCTTTTTAAGTAAGTCACTCCGTCCAGGTAATCCTGGTAAGACCCATCGAACGTTTGACAGTCAATCTTATAAATACCCTGAATTTGTCATAGTTAAATTGACGATTTGTTAATGTGAGGTCCATCTTATAAGGCTTTGTAAAATGGTTTAACTCAGTGGCCTGGCAGCCCATGAAAAGCCTCACCTTTTTGCATATTTTCTTCGCAAATCTTTCTTTTCGATGTTTATTTCGATGAGGTTTATATTAAATCCGGTGCTTACTAACTCGGTTTGGCTTTTGAGTTGCCAAGTACAAACTTACAAGATGACCAGTGTCAATTGACTCGGCTTGGCTGTCAACTATAAGTTGTCAGTACACAATCAATTATAATTTGGTGTTTGTTAACCCGGTCTGGCTTTGACTATAAGTCGCTAGTAGGATCATCCGGTGTTTATTATAACCCGGCATAGCTTCACTATAAACCAGCAAAGCATGGTGGGAGTTATCAACACTCAAGATCTGGGTTATCACCCTTACTACACTAAAGTTGGTAAATCAACAATGTGATTCAATGTCACAGGTATGATGTATTTCATATTTAATTATTCTTGAAAATAAAGCCTTGGTTATAAACCCTGGCTTTATATTGGGTGTTATGACCCATCCGGCGGTAAACCGCTAGGACAATTTAAGTTTGTTATGTGCAGAAACAGGATTGCATAAAGCAGCTAAGGATTATAAGCAGACATAGCATAATCATGATGGATTAACAGTATTATGCAAAGTAAATATGCATGACGGCATAGCAGACTAAGTATTTAAACTAGCCTATTACAAGGCGCTTTGACGACCCAAAATAATAATTGCTTATCACATAGATGGCAGTGTGCAGAAACTAAATCGGCCTCTGGATCATGATTCTTCACTAGGCTAACCTGAAGGCTGTGGGTCATCCTATGCCAGTTCACCCTCCTCCTCTCTACCTAGTGGCTGGAATTCAATGGTTGCCCAGTCAACCCCAGTTAAGGCTCGGAAGATGGCTCCATCGCTTATAAGGGTGGATGGTTCAACATCAGTGGCATAAGTATGCTTATGGAGGTCGACGGTGGATGAACAGTAGCCCGTGGAGGCTGGAGAAGGTCGACGATGGAGATGAACAGTATCCCGTGGAGTCCCGTTTTACGGTACGCCACACCCCTCCTGATGAACAGGACCCCTGTTTCGACCGTAGCGCTCCAACACAAGTCCGTTTCGTTTGTTTTGCGGTACGCCACACCCCTCCCGATCAACAGGACCCCGTTTCGACTGTAGGAGGTCCGTTTCCTCTGTTTTGCAGTACGCTAGACCCCTCCTGATGAACAGGATCCCGTTTCAAACGTGGTCGGTCGAACACAAGGCCGTTTCCTCCATTCTGTGGTACGCTAGGCCTCGTTTCCATCGCCTGTTCCGTCCAAGCCCTCCCGATGAACACGACGACGCATTCCGTTCCTTCCCAGCCGGTTGGCTCCCCATGAACACGAGATGATGCTATTTCTCCATTCCGACCCCGCCATGTACACGAGCCCTGGCCGTACGTATGCGCGAGTAGGCGTTCAAGACCCCACCCGTATGTACGTACATGGCCGTATTTTCTTTCTTGCACACTGGACGATGTACGTACGTGTACATGCTACGTGCGTCTCTCTACTACGACACGTGTGCGCCTCTACATCGACCAGTATATATGTACGTACACGTTCGCGACCAGAATGATAACGCTACGTACACTTCGACTAGGTGGGTCCGGACTGTCAGGCACTTCCTTGCATGCGAAGATGTAGCTGGTGGGTCCCAGCAGTCAGGGGGACAAATCCTTTTTTTTGCCCGGACGCACTTCCTTGCGTGCGAAGGTGTAGCTGGTGGGTGCCAGCAGTCAGGGGGGAAACATTTTTTCGCAAAATATGGTGGCCCATCCGGTGGGTCCCTGCTGTCAGGTGGAGGAAGAATTATTTTGCACGTAATAAGGAGGCACTTCCTTGCGGCCGCCGTGGACCCAGCTGTCAGCCTCTGCACGTACAGTACTCTTCCGATGGAAATCGTTCCTTGACCACGTTGACCATGCCGCGCGGAGAGCACCACGGCGGTGGATGATGGCGAGGCCTAGGAAGGGGATGACACGGATCCAGGGAAGACACGGCAGTAGAAGCCCGCGCGGAGAGGAGTATGAGGGTTCACTGGTTCGGCTGCGGTGTGAGGCTGTCGTCGCCGTAGGGCCTGGCCAGCGGTGGGAATAGTAGGGGGCGGTGAGGCCTCCGCGGCAGCACAGCCGACCATGGTAGATAGGAGCATGCGGCATGACCGGTGCTGCTTTGGGCTGTTGGAGCAAGAAGACCGGAGGTTGAAGAAGCACTACGACCATTGGATGGACATCGTACGATCACTGGAGCTAGAATCGTTCATATTGACTAAGTTGACAAAGCCCTCTGTCCCCGTCAACATAGTAGGCCCACAAGTCAGCCTCCCACCAAGGTGGGTCCCAGCTAGCAGGGGGTATTCATTTTTTGTGCGTAATAAGGAGGCACTTCCGATGGGTCCGAGCTGACAGCGGGGGGAATGTTTTTTTTGTGAAATACGATGGCCTGTCCGATGGGTCCCGGCAGTCAGGGGGAAACGTTTTTTTTCGCAAAATATTGGTGGCCCATACAGTGGGTCCCTGCTGTCAGGTGGAGGAATAATTATTTTCCACATAATAAGGAGGCACTTCCTTGCGGCTGTCGTGGACCCAGCTGTCAGCCTCTCCACGTACAGTACTCTTCCGATGGAAGTCGATCGTTAACCACATTGACCACGCTGCGTCAAGAGCACCACGGCGATGGATGACGATGAGGCCTAGGAAGGGGACGACGCGGAGCCGGGGAAGACACGGCAGTGGATTCCCACGCGGAGAGGAGTACGAGGGTTCACTGGTTCGGCTGCAGTGTGAGGCTGCCGTCGCCGCAGAATAACATGGGGTGTAGGTGAGTGGGGGATGGCCTGGCTAGTTGTGGGAGTAGTATGGGGGCGGTGAGGCTTCCGCGGTAGCACAGCAGGCCACGGGAGGCAGGAGCAGGCAGCACGACCGGTGCTGCTTTGGGCGGCTGGAGCAAGAAGACTAGAGGTTGAAGAAGCACTATGGCCATTGGATGGACATCACACGGTCACTGGAGTATTGACTAAGTTGACAAAGCCCTCTGTCCCCGTCAACTTAGTAGGCCCACAAGTCAGCCCAACAATATGGTGGGTCCCAGCTAGTAGAGGGGTATTCATTTTTTTGGGTGTAATAAGGAGGCACTTCCTTGCGTGCGAAGATATAGCTGGTGGGTCCGACCTGTCAATGGGGGAACTTTTTTTCGCGAAATAGAGAGGCCCTTCCTGTGGGTCCTAGCTGTCAGGTGGAGGAATCATTATTTTGTGCGTAATAAGGAGGCATTTCCTTGCGTGCGGCCATGGACCCAGCTGTCAGCCTCTCCACGTACAGTCCACTTCCGATGGATGTCGTTCATTGACCACGTTGACCAGGCTGCGCCGAGAGCACCAGGGCGGTGCACGACGGCGAGGCCTATGAAGGAAACGACACGGAGCCAGGGAATACTCAGTAGTTGTTTCCCACGCGGAGGAGTACGAAGGTTTACTGGTTCGTCTATCGTCCCCGGAGAATAACAGCAGATGTGGGTGAGTAGATGGATGTCTAGGCCAGCGATGGGAGTACGGTGGGGCCGTGAGGCCTGCGCGGCAGCATAGCCGGCCCCGGGAGGAGGGAGCAGGCAGTCCCACCGGCGCTTATTTGAGTGGCTGGAGCATGAAGAGCAGAGATTGAAGAAGCACGACATCCGTTGGATGGACATCCAACAGTCACTGCTCTCGTGTGTTGACTAAGTTGATAGGGTGTTGCGTGTGCGTCAACCTTTTTTTTATGAAAGCATACACGTCAACCTGTAGTAGGCACACAAGTCAGCCTCAAATCTGTGGAAAATAGCATACATCCCATCTGCCATTATTTCTAATAATGTACAGCCCATTAGCTAATTCTTAAGAATTTTTTTGGAGCCCATCTTCTTTTTGTTAGCATTACACCCCATATTGTGGCCACGGTTAAAAAGTATACGAAACTTTGCATATTTCGGTGCGGTCAACTGTTTTTAATCCAGAAATATCGATTCACATTCAAACTATTTTGAAAAATAATTTATATAAATATAAAATCCAAATAATTGTCCACACATAAAAATCAATGGAATTTAAAATCTTGTAATGAAAAATTGAAACTAATTCCCGGTTTGATGTGTTTTTAAAATGTACAGCCCATTTCTGGGAAAACCGAATGAAACTATCCTCGTCTTGAAAGATTTGCAGCCCAGCAGGGCCGATAAAGCAAGTAGGCCTTCTTTGGGTATTTCTTTCTAAAAAAACTGGGCTAGCCATTTTCAGCAAGAAAAAAACACAACTGGGCTCATGATGTGGTAAACATAAATAAAACCTGGCTAGACGGGCCACAGCCCCCGCACAGCCCCGTTGTTACCTTGATCCATCTCTAAAACTAGTATAAATAACAACTGCTTGTTCCTTAAAAAACTGCGCGACCTGCTGGGTCCCTGGTGTCAGCGAGCCGCTGGTAGTGTAATTCTCTTGTTTATTGACTACGTTGACAATGGTGTGAGCCCCAGATGTCCAACCATTAGGAGGAACCATATTTTTGGGCTTGTAATATAGAGGCACTTGCTTGCGTACTGCCATGACGCTGGTGGGTCCCTACTGTCATGCTCTCCACGTACAATCATCTCCTTGTTCCTCTCGGTTGCTGACGACGTTGACAACGCAAGAGGGCGGCGCACCGTGCACGGCGAGCGAACCAAGGCCGCAAGGCAGAGGACGACGACAAGGCCTCGGACGGAACGAACAGGAGCCGTGGAAGATGCGCCGGTCCAGTCGCAGGTGGAGGGGAGTACGAGGGTTGACTTGTTCGGGCGCGGGTGCGTGTTGGGGCTGACATCTACGGAGAATAACAGGACGTGTGGGGGAATAGAGGGAGGGACTGGCCAACGTTGGAGGGTACATACGGTAGGGCGGCGGAGGCGCAGCCAGCCATGGGAGGCGGGAGCAGGCCGACGGGGTGGTTTTGTTTGGGCGGCTGGGGGAAGAAGAAGACAAGAGATAGAAGATACACGACAGATGTTGGATGTTAATCCAACTGCTGGTAGGAAGAATCGTTTGTTGACTGGCTACTAAGTCGACACCACCTTGGATAGGCTATTTCCTTGCGGGTCCCAAATGTTAGAATCCAAATCTGTCACGGTAATGCAGCCTTTCCTATGAAAATTTACAGCCCATTTGATGTGCTAGTTCGAAATAAGTTTGTGGGTGCTGGTGGGGGCTAATCACTTGCCTTCTGTAATGCCCAGTGAGCTCAAGCAGCCGGCGAGAGTGATGTTATTTCCCTTGGTTGGGATTTGTTACAATATTTCACTCTAAATTAAACAAATGGCAAGCCATTTGCCTTGTTTCAAAGAAAATATGACAGTCACAACCGAGTTGAAAAGGGCAGGAACATCTAACTCCAGCTTACAAACTGTACAAAAGCATGAGGGTTAATTGTTCATCAGGTTTACAAAAAAAATCAGGTTGAAAAGGGCAACAACATCTAACTCTAGCACTGTTTTCGACAGTCACAGTCAAATGGATCGGTCAAGTCCATCCAATGAACATCCTGGGTCGTAAAATTTACTGGATTATGACCACAATATACTGTAAATAGAAGCCCGACACGTTCAGAAGCTCTTTTGCCCACCTAAAACTCCTTTTTTCGCTCTTCGACATACCCATCCGTCAAAACCATGCTGCTGATAAACTTAAGCCTGATGGACAATAGTAACCGCGCATTCAGCAGGAAGAATGTGACAAATCAAGTGTTTGCACGGTTGGTCACCCCGGTCGTAGCGCGGCAGTAAAGAGCTGTCGTATCACAAAACCCCACCTCCCCGCAGTCTAAGTTTGACGGACGAAGTAACCATCATTTCACTCTTCGCCAAATCCCCTTCTCCCTCACCATCTTCAAGAAAGGCAACACTTGCATCTACCACTGTTCTTCTCTCCCAACGAAGGGAAGGTAAGCGGATCGGTGATGTTGGTATATTTTCGTTTAGATAAAAAAAGAACTTTTGCAAAGCAGTAACCCATCCACACTCTCTTTTTTGTTTCATTGTCATTGCAATTGTCTTTTCCTTTCAGTGGTCTCCTAGTATTCGTCAGTTTCATGATGGACCAAGGAGAATCAGGCAAAGATCTGCCGATATTGGAGCAGACGCGGGAGGCTGATCCCCACGAGACAAAGAGCTCCAAGAATATGGAGGCAGCCACCGAGCCAACCCCAGATACACTCACGGCCACTACTGAGATGGTCAACGCCCCATTTAAGGTTACAGCCCCCGTGGCACTGCAGGAGCAGTTTTCCCACTTCGAGGATGTGCCCCCCTCCCCCCGCTGAGCTGCCCAAGGTGATTTTCTTCTTTGCCGGTCTCGATTGTGGTTTTTCATCTCAGTATGTGGTGATTAATAATGCAAAATTTTATTAGCTTCGAAGCTATGCTATACATAGTGGTTTAAATAACTTGTGTTTCTTATATTGAAAAGTAATTCATAATTTGTTTCTGTTTGAATTAGAGCCCTGATGCAGACAAGGATTGTGTGGTTGTACATGTCACTCGCTATGAGGCGGATGACCTGAATATACACACTGGGAAAATAGAGTTCTTAGGCTGTTGGATCCTGGAAGCCATTTGCGGTTATACCAATGAAGAGTTGTATTCCAGCCTCACTGTTGTCAGGCGTGTTGTCCAGGGTGTACTGAAGCACAAGAAGTTCAAAGCTACTCCTTCGTTTGTGAGGCATACTGTTCTTGTCAAGCTTACACAGGAAGATGACGTGGCATGCCTCCACAAACAAGTTTATCAGTGGCAAGGCCACAAGGTTGTCTTCATGAAGGTTCACAGGATTGAGCTGCTGCGGGACGTCCTCGATGATGTTCATGGCAAGGTCCGTCTTGTGTCCAGCCCAAATTAGATCGAGGCATGAAATAGTTGCCCCATCTAGTGTTTAATAGTAGTTTGGATTGTGTCTAATTATCCGAACCTTCCCTGTTATTGACCCCTCTGGGGCTAGTACTCTGTTTGAATCCGTCTATGGGAACTGCTGCTACTTTTGTGTGCCCATGAGTCATGTGAGAACCATCATAATTGTTGCCGAAACAGATGCGTCCTCGCTAGTTTTTTCATGAATATGGCATGGTAAGACATAAGTTGTCACGGCTTATCATAGAAGCAGTGTGTGTTTTGATGAAACAGAGCACTCGTTCGAGAACTGGGCGCTGACGTATACATAAGTACTTGTAAACACTGTTGGTGCTACCCCACTTGTAAGCAGTTGTGCAAAACACGACACATTGGCTCAGCTCGCTTCAACACTAGGCTATCGACCAGCTAACAATCAACAATCTGTTGTCTGACATATAAGCAACTATGTATCTTGTTACAGTGGTTCATGCAGTTAAATGAGGCCACAATGTAAATTCCAAATGTTCACACGCTAGTCCAGCGCTCATGTGGAACACTCACATTAAACTCGTCTTCACAAAAAACTTGAAAAGCATAAGTTAAGCAATTTTATACATCTCAATGATTCATAGAACATAACAAACACATACTAGTTCACAGCAAAAGACAAAGTTGTGAGAAGGTTTACAAATCAGGAAAAAACAAGCAAGGCTTCTCTGAGCAAAGAGCCTCCCGGCAGGCTTAAATTTCCTGGAGTTCACTCTGTTTTTTTCTTGTTGCCACCATCCAGGGTCAGGTTCTCTCATTCCAGAATAACCAATTATAATTGTGGTCTCAGCTGGAATGCTAAACGGAACCATGCAGTGTACTGACCAGGTGAAATTCTTGTGCATTCCACTAAATTTAAGCACCGCTATTTGCAGAAATAAGCATACCACAATGCCTCTTGTCCACGCACCTATCCACAAAACCGCCGTGCAGTCGTGCCAGCTAGTCCTTGGTCCATGGATGAACTGGTAGAAAGTGCATTCCGGACTAGGATGCAGTTGTTTTCGCTCGTCCCTGCACTGCAATCAGGAAGTAAAACATACGAATCAGCTTCTTTTAGATTGCATTGGTCATTCTACCTTAGTTACTACCAATGTAGGAATACCTTGAAGACTGGAGGTTAGACGACGACAACGAGGGATAGCCATCTCATTTTGCGCAGTTGTACTAAAACTGAGGTGTGTGCTTTTGATTACGCGGATAGAAACGATACGGAGATAGACATCCTGAAACGATATGGAGACAGACATGCCTATTTGCGCAAATAAGAAATATGGTTATTTAAAGAGTGACAGATATTTGCAGTGGCGTATGATTAACAGCAGCATCTATTGTGTTATAATTGGCACTAGATTGACTGTATGAAGAGTCCTTAAGTAAGTAGCATCACATCACATCAACAATGCCACTAGATTAACATGCAGAACAATAGCATTAGTATTACTTTCATCAGAGTAGCACATGGTCAGTAAATGTGCAATCAAATTTGTGAAGTTCAACTGGGATGAAGCAATGTTAGCGGTGTGAGATTTAAGTGTAACTGCAAAAACACAATTCATGGGAAATAAAGCAAGACGGAAGCACTTCATAAAATGGTGGTGGCATTGATACAATTTATCGACGGCACTAGACCATCACTTATAGTGACATTAGGTGGCATTGCTTAATGCTTCATGTGATTTTACATTAACGGTAGCAATATGGGCGTAGGGACAGCAGGGGCATAAAGTGGTGAGGCAGATGTGGCTGCCGAGAGAGACAAACAATCAGGCAGCATGTCTGCATTTGTCCCATTTTTTATCTCCTCGGCGACATTTTCCTATGTGAGCACAGGAAATCTAGACCAGCTCATTCTCATTTGCGTTGTCCCCCAACACCCGTCACTTTCTTTCCTTTCTCAACCAAGAGATAGGTCCACTTCCCCCCACCCTTCGCCGTCCACCATGCTTTCTTCGTCTTTTCAACCAAGAGACCGGTTGGGTAGCCAGTATCTACTACTTTCCCCCATTTCCTCTTAGAACCAAGTCCTAGATTCATGCTATAGCTTTCCCACTTTCTTCCATGTTTGAACCAACTCTTAGAGTCGACTGTATGAACTAGCTTTATCTCTAATAATAGTAAAAGTCTAGGTGGCTTTGGAACAGCGGACCGAAGTAGAAAAAGATCCACACGAAGGGAGCTGGGGCAATAGAGCAAGGCAGGTGTTCCGTTTTGAAGGAATATATACCTGAGGGTCGTCGGCATGTGGCAAAGACGGCGTCGGGAGGCCGCATCTTGGCCACAATACCGCAGGAAGGAAGAAGGGGTCAGAGGCCCTCCCGAGATGGCGCTCTCTCGGAGAGAACGGCACGGCCGCCAATCGGGACGCGCGGACAGCCATTGGTCTCCTCCTTCGCCGCCGACGACAGCGTGAACGATGCACCTACACCCCTGCCCCGGTCGAGGTTGTCCGGTCGGATTTTTGACCAGCCGTGAGATGAGAGAGAGTGTGGCCACCTATGTCTTGCTTAGATCTGGAGAGCATGAGAGAGTGAACAAGAGGAACCCTAGTAAAGAATGTGCTAAGGCTCCTGCTTATATATATAGTGGAGTGGTTTTGTTGTACCAGCTTCAAAAAATGCGCTCCCCTATGTGTACCCGCGAGTGGGTGTGAGTGACCTAGTGCGTGCGTGCACCGCTTCTCTTCGTGAGAGTACAATATACTATGCCAAAAGAACGTTCACCGCAAGAGTAATAGTATAAGTGTGTGACGTGTGAGCTAAAATAAAATGTGTGCGACGTCTTTTGTTTTTTAGATGTTCTGAGGGTAGGGTGAGAAGATCACATATGTGTGACGTCTACCTGCAGATAGACGGTGGGTGCGACGTGGAGTCTGCAAGAGGACTCGGGAGAGTCGTGACTCGTGAGGGTGTGTGTGCGTGAGAGGGGGGGGGCACGTATCAATGCAATGCATGTGTCCGTAAATCATTATCCGACAAATGTTCGCCACAAGCCTTTTCCTGACGAACGCTGTAAGAACCGTTAGATCGGCATCTGACAGTGTTAGTTTTGCCATGTCATTTAACAGAACAGCCACTCTTCCTACACACAAATCTTCCACGTGAGTGTTAGCAACTGCCGTATGCTCCCTCTGTTCCGAAATGCAGTGCATATAGCTTTATTGAAAATTCAAACCTCGCAAACTTTTACCGAGTTTTCGTGTACCAAATTGCACATGTAGAATACACTATATATATCGTTTCATTCATCTTCGAAAGGTAACTATAAAGATGGGGGAGGAGTCTACAAAGAAACACCATCGTATCACCCGTAGCAATTTCAACCAACCTTTGGTGTCGAGGAATATCATAGAAACTCTATATGATATGATTTTTATAGGATTTTTTCCTTTAGATCCAATTGGTTCATAGGAATAGATTCATATACTCCACATTTCAAAGGAAATAAACATGATATTATTTCTATAGTTGTAGAGCCACTTGGTTCATATGAATGGATTCCTATACTCCCTTAATTTCGAAGGAAAATAAACATTAGTGTATATTCAATAGAAAAGTTCCTATGATATGAACCAAATTACATCTCTTTTCTAATCCCTCCTCATAGGAATTGAGATACATGTCATCTCTAGATTCAATAGAAAAGTTCCTATGATGTGAACCAAATGAAATCTCTTTTCCAATCCCTACTCATAGGAATTGATATGCTCCATGTCATCTCTTTCCCTACAACTTCCATGTATACATCTTCTATTCCTAAATAGATAGTACAACCCACTAGTAGCTTTTTTCCAGAACATGCAACTATGGCACAAGAACTATATAGTGTGCCAATAACTTTGAAAAATGGTCGTGGATGAAGCTAATCCGACAGTGTAGAGATGGAAAATCTGAGCACTACTGGCTGTTGGATATCATCAACATTCCACCAGATCTACCACATGAACAATTTAGAAGACTCCATGGTTGAACTTAAGCATAATTCACAAACCTCAAAACACAAGCACTTCTCCTTTGTTCTAGAATCTTCTGTATCATAATTGAATTTTTTTTCTAAATGAATTGCCATTATTTGTTTTTTTACTTTATGCTTTACAATGCACAACCCCATGAATCTTAACATTTTTATAAAACTAATTGATTCTGAATGAGATGAACTATAAGAACTAAACGAATATCTATATCATGCATATATGGCTCAAAGCTTTACATGCTATAGTGTGTATTTATTCATAATTTGGTTTCGAAATCTCATGCGTTCAATGCATGTGTACCTTACTAGTTTTGAGTAGAGTAGCAAATTTCACGCGGCCCCGGGTATATCAAAACGCAGGTCCCGTGCATCATTGCCTTTTGGTCGAACCTACGTCCACAATTTTTTGTACGTACTATATCTTCAGTGGTCCCCGAACCAAAAATGTTGCCTCGTTCCCGTAAAACCAAGCGGCCCACACATATTTAAGGCATCGACTTGAACCCGTTTACTACGACATGGCCCCACACGCCGTAGTACTCCTACAAACCCTACCGCACTCATCATCGGTTTTCTTCAAGAGGACGAGGCAGAAGCCGATTTGTAGTGGAGGTGCTTTCAAAAAAAAGGATCTGTAGTGGAGACCCGTACCCTAGGGTGCCCTAGGTAGCTGCCGCACACATCATTGTTTCTCTTTTCTTTATGCTCTTGTGCCCTAGAGTGAAATGATGGTTGCTTCGTCCGTCCAACTTAATGCGGGAAAGGTGGGGCTTTGTGATTTGACCCCTCATCACTCATTTTCTACTACTACGGCGCTACGACCGGGGTGCCTCCAATGACAACCGCTGCTCGGAACTATAATTTGGTGCATCGCATGTGGAACAGGACGGTGGATGAGCCACATGTCGGCCAAAGGGGTCCTGTTAAGTGTGTCGCCATTTCGTGTGCGGACTGACCCTGCTTGAGTTGCTACGCCAACACGACAGGAGCATCCTACCACTTGGTTTTGCTCCTTGATGAATCCCGACTATATTGATCTAAAAAGATACGTGTTGAACTACCCTCTCCGTCTTGGTTTTTTATTTTTAGGTGTCTCGGTTTATAGGGCGTGCACGTAGTTCTAGCTCATCCATTTGAATAACTAAATATGAGTTACTATGTCACAAAAAGTATATCATTGGATTCTTCAGCGGATGTAGTTGTATTTAAAAGTCGAGGGCGGGGCTTTTCCTGCATGGTAGGCGGGGCAGTTCCACTTACTCGGTTCGATAGAGACACGAGAAGACAAGTTAGTAGGCTGCTGCAAACGTAGGACTGTGTGATTTGACAGCGAGTTACTGCTGGACAGGTGGGGCCTCGTGATTTGACTTGCCATTATCATTTTTAAGTGTGGCGCTACGACCGGCATGAGTCTCCAGATTCTGGACCACCTCCATACAGGTGCCTCTCCCAATGCTCCACCATGTAGTAGAGGCTGGCTCTTGCATGAGAGCCCACTTCTCCACCTTTTCCTTGCCTCTCTTTCCTCCACATATGCAAAAATGCCATGTAAAGTGCACTATTGTACTTACTTGCTCCTACAGGTGCTAAGCTTGCCACATAGGCATAAAGTCTGATGTGGCAAGTTAATCAAGAAGAGAGAGACTAGTTTGGTGACCCAAGGAAGAAACGGTGCTAAGCGCATGTACCTAGGTGAAAAGACAATTTTGAGTCTATAGCTAATTAAATGAAGAAAACTTAGCAACAAAAAACTAATAAGCACACCATTTCATTGGAAGAGGTCACTTGTCACGCCCAATATGCGACCCTATCCAAAAGGAACTCGAAGGTCCCACCAAGGATAGACCCGCATATTGAAACGCTTTTGCAAGGTGGATATCATTACGTCAACATTACATAATAGTGGGGATACATACAAGAGGCATACAGTGCCACACGAATACAACAACATCATACAAGAGATCAACATTCGACTACGGATGCAACACAAACAGAAGCTCAAACGACATCCACCTTGCTAGCCCAGGCTGCCGACCTGGAACCTATCCCCTGATCGAAGAAGCAGAAGAAGAACTCAACGCAAGCAAGCATCGCTCTCGCGTCATGATCATCGCATAACCTGTACCTGCAACTGTTGTTGTAGTAATCTGTGAGCCACGAGGACTCAGCAATCCCATTACCATGGGTATCAAGACTAGCAAAGCTTAAAGGGAAAGGAAGGGGTAAGGTGGCGAGGCTGCAGCAGCGACTAAGCATATATGGTGGCTAACATACGCAAATAAGAGCGAGAAGAGAGCAAGCGGAACGGTCGTCAACTAGTAATGATCAAGAAGTGATCCTGAACTCCTACTTACGTCAAACATAACCCAGAAACTGTGTTCACTTCCCGGACTCCGCTGAAAAGAGACCATCACGGCTACAAACACGGTTGATGCGTTTTAATTCGGATCTGGTGTCAAGTTATCTACAACCGGACATTAACAAATTCCCATCTGCCTATAACCGCAGGCACAGCTTTTGAAAGATTATACCCTGCAGGGGTGTCCCAACTTAGCCCATGACAAGCTCTCGCGATCAACGAAGGAATAGACCTTCTCCCAGGAAGACCCGATCAGACTTGGAATCCCGGTTTACAAGACATTTCGACAATGGTAAAACAAGACCAGCAAGACCGCCCGATGCTCCGACAATCCCGATAGGAGCTGCACATATCTCGTTCTCAGGGCAACACCGGATAAGCTAAGCGTACAGGAACCAACGTAACCCAAGTTGCCAAGGGATGGTCCCGCACGGTGCTCTAGGTTGGACCAACACTTAGACAAGCACTGGCCCGGGGGGGCTGTAATAAAGATGACCCTCGAGAGAGCGACTCCCAAAGGAAAAGCAGGTGGTGGTGAGGCAAATGGTAAAACCGAGGTTGGGCCTTGCTGGAGGAGTTTTATTCAAAGCGAACTGTCAAGGGGGTCCCATAAATCACCCGACCGCGTAAGGAACGCAAAATCCGGGAACATAACACCGATATGATGGAAACTAGGGCGGCAAGAGTGGAACAAAACACCAGGCAAAAGGCCGAGCCTTCCACCCTTTACCAAATATATAGATGCATTAATAATATAAGAGATATTGTGATATCCCAACCAAAATCATGTCCACCATGGAGCAATCTTCAACTTCACCTGCAACTAGCAATGCTATAAGAGGGGCTGAGCAGAAGCGGTAACATAGCCAAACAACGGTTTGCATAGGAAAGGTGTCAAAGGTTAGAGGTTCATGGCAATTTGGGATGGCTTGATAAACAGGTGATAGGTAGCGCAGCATAGTGATAGAACGAAGCAACTAGCATAGCAATGATAGTAGTGAGATCCAGGGTAGCGGTCATCTTGCCTGAAATCCTGCAAGGAAGAAGAACGAGTCCATGAAGAAGAGGAACGGAAGAAGCCAAACCAAGCGTAGATGAACGAATCCTCACGATCGCAACAAAGCAGAAACTAACAAGAAGCACACAACATAGTAAACACACCACACATGAACAAGGCATGATGCACAAACAAGCATGATGCATGACAAAGCTATATGAAGCTACTCATGGCAAGGGATGATGCAAATAAGAGCAACACATCAAGGCAAGTTTAAATGAGGCCGGGAACAACATATAACAAATCCGGTAAGTCCTCATATGCATATTTTGAAATTGGTCCAGATCTGAATAAACCTTATGTTCAAGTTGTTAAACATCAAGTTAAGATGCACAAGGATGATCTACACGAGATTCTAGTCACGTTACATATAAAGTTCATTTAGTTCGGAGCTACGGCCTAGAAGATATGAGTGAAACAAGTTAAACATGGCATTGATGCAAAATGCACCCAAACATCAAGAAAACACACCAAAACAAGGATGCAACATGATAATATGAAATTACATGCAATTCTAAGCAAGTTTCATATAGAGCACACTCAAAACGGAGCAACGGTTCAAGCACATACACTCCATACGAGTTATAGCAACAATATGTCCAAAACAGCAACTAGGCATATTGCAAGCATCAAAACAACATGCTACAGCACCTCAACATAATAACAAAAGGCATGGGCATGATGTACAGGTAAAGCACAACAAAACATGAACACTGAACTATCTCCAGAAATCACTAGAACATGCTCAAACACACATGGTAAGATTGCAAGTTATAACAATTTCAGACTTTGCAGAAAATAACATCACGATTGAATGTTTAGAGCTATCAAACAACATGTTGCAGGAACTTATCATGGCAAACAAAGGCATGGAATGAATCTACTAATTGCATAGATCAAAAGTCCCTTACTGACCATAAGCCAAAAAGGATCAGAAAATATGATGGCACCCACGTAAACATGGCAAGTTATTATACAGATTCAAACATGGCAGAAACAGAATTATGAAGGCATGTAGATGAGCTTGTGCAACTCACTACAGAGCAATACATGGCATGGCAAGGCAACCAAACGTAAGAAGACATATTTGTGAAGCTAAGCATGGCAATAGCAAGGTCATAGGGTGCATGGAAAACTAGCAACAATCATGGAAACAACTGAACATAATGTTAACAGGCTGACAACAACATTATGAAGCAACTTTGGAGCAAGATATAACAAGCTACAGCAATCTATAAATGCAACCAGGGGCATGGATGGATAGAGGATGACATGTAGATCAAAACATGTTTATAGAACATCTCTAGATTATGCATAGAATAATTAGTGGTAACATGTTTATATAGCATCACGAAATAACAGATTCAGCCTAGCAAAACAACAACATCATGTACCGTACTTAACAAGCTCGATTCACTCACCACAAGTCATTGCATGACAAGATAAGCATAGCATCATCAATAAGACATGTTTGTGAAACAAACCAAGTCAAGAACAAGTCCATAGCATGCAAGGATCAACTATATCAACCTTGGCCAAATTGAATAACACGTAAACAATCTGCCAGGAAACATTTTGAAGCAAAAATAGAGCACGAAAATGACATGCTAGACTACTCCATAATTGCAACCAAGGGCATTAATGGATATACAATAACCTATTTTTCAAAACACCCTTACTGAAGTATCTCAAAATATGCATGGATCTCTCTGTAGCATCAAGTTTGCATGGCATGAAAATAACAGCAGAACAGGGACTAAAATCAGCAACATCATGATGCTTGCATGCTTGTGCTAGTCACCACATTGATCACAAAAATACATGGTAAGCACCTCTGTAAAGAAGACATAGCATAGATCAAAGCACATGTAGACATCAACCTCATAGGATGCACACATCAATCATGGCAAAAATGACAAAAGACCACGTTCTGATAACAGACATCAGAAAGCATCATGAAGCACTCTTACAACAATGATTCAGGCATCTAGATGACCTCAAATGAATATGATGCAATGGAATGAAATGATGTACTCATCGAGACAAACAATTTGACATATTACACGCACAAAACGGAGCTACGGATGCAGAGATATAGCATGACGAACAGGGCATGAAAATTACTGAATTCAGGGACTTCGCAGTTTTCCTGAAAAAAATCATGAGCGCTAGATAGCTATAACGTGCACTGGGCGGGGTTTAGGCGGGGCTCACCTAGCGGGCCTGGCCCATGTTGGAGAGGAGGCGGCCTAGCAGGGTCGGGCGCTGGTCGCGGCTGCTGGGCTGGGCCGTGGCCCAGGAGGCCGAGGCGCCGGGCTGGAGATGGCCATGGCCGGAGCTGCGCGCCGGCGAGCTCGGCGACGGCGGGAGGCAGGGCGAGGTCGAGGTCACGCGAGGGCGGCGCTAGAGGTTCGGGGCCGGCCGGATCCGGGCGGATCTTGCCGGGGCGGAGAGAAGCGGCGGCGGAGGAGCTCCGGCCAGAGCTCGGCCAAGCGGCGGCGGCAGCGGGGCCGAGGCCGGCGCGGATGCTCGGGAGGAGCTCCAGGCGGCGCGACGCCGGAGGAGCTCCGGCAGGAGGAGGGCGGAGCCAAACGCGGGGGCCGGGGCGCCGGGAGGCGACGGGCGGCGGCGGCGGGACGGAGCGGTGGCGGCGCGCCGGCGGGCGGGGATGCGGCGGCGCTCGGGCGGCGCGCCGGCGGGCGGGAAGGCGCACGGGCGAGCGGAGGCGGTGGGCGGGCCGCGCGGGCCCGGCTCGGGCCCCACGGGCCGGCCGCGTGGACGACGGCGGGAGGCCACGTGCCAAGCCACGGTTGGCTGCGGGCGCGGGCGCGGGCGCGGACGTGTCCGGCTGCGGCTGGATGCGTCCGGCGGCGGAGAGGGAAAAATCTAGGGTTAGGGGGGAAATGATCCGGAATTTCGGGGGAGAGGGCATATTTATAGGTAGAGGGAGCTAGGAGAGTCCAAATGAGGAGCGGTTTTCGCCCACACGATCGTGATCGAACGACCGAGAGCATGGAGGGGAGTTAGATGGGATTTGGGCGACTTTGGAAGGGTGTTGGGCTGCAAAGAGAAGGAGGCTTTACGGTTACCCGATTAACCGTTGGAGTATCAAACGACCTCCAAATGGCACGAAACTTGACAGGCGGTCTACCGGTGGTATACCAAGGCCACTTGGCAAGCCTCGGGCCATTCCGTGAAAGTTTAACACGCACTCACAGCAGGAGACGAAAAGGGGAACGCCGGAGGGCATAGGAGTGCCGGATTGCAAAACGGACAACAGGGAAAATGCTCGGATGCATGAGTCAAACACGTATACAAAATGAAATGCACAAGATGACATGATAAAATGCAACACGCAAGCAAATGACATGTCAACAACGGCGAATAACTGGCAGACACCTGGCGCATCAAATCCGAGGCGTTACATCATTCCTTGCCAAATGCAGTAAATACTAGTACTCCCTGTGTCCCATAATATAAGAACATTTTTGGCACTACACTAGTGTCAAAAACGTTCTTACATTATGGGACGGAGGGAGTACGACAAAAGAGATAGAGAGAAGTAAAAAAAATACACTTATAGCCAACCTTATAGCTAACCTTGTTGTAGTATGAGTGACTAACTGATGACTATGTATGACATGCCAACATTAGATAGCCTAACACACCATGTTAAATCTTCAAGGGAGAGACTGCGCGAGCAACGCGACGGTCGTGGTAGGCACGACCATGATAGGGCTGCTGGCAGCCCTTGGATCTGAGATCAAACGGTCGCATGCTAAGTTGCTGAAAATTTACAGAATAACCCTCCAGGATAGGATATTCACCCATAGGTCTAGAATCACGCCATGCAACCGTTCGATCTCAGATCCAAGGGCTCTCGGAAGCCCGTATCATGGGAGTATGGAAAGCCACTACCCTGCCGTTCGCATGCTGGCAGTTCGCTCCTACTCGTCCCCGCGAGTCCTTTAATACTACGGCGGTTTGCTCCTAGTCGTCCCATCCTTTCACATTACGGCAGTTCCGCTAATCTTAACCCTCCTCCCAAATCCATAGCGTCCCAAATCTAAATGATCGACGGTGAGTACAAGGTTAGAACCATCACCGGCGATGAGTTTGACGTCATCTACACCCGTTCTTCCGCGACGGTGAAAGGATGCCTTTCTTGCTTCAGACCCATGTTTGAAAACTCTGATGATGAGTGGGTCGCTGGACTAGATGTTGAGTACACCACAGTCCTAGGACGAGAGAAGGATCTAAAGTACAAAGAGAGGAAGAAGTCCGCCGTGATCCAGGTTTGCGTGCATGACTTATGCTTGGTCTACCACATATGCCATGCCGATGTTAAATGCCTAGATTTTAAGGACTTCCTCGAGAGCAACCTAGTCAAATTCGTTACTGTAGACTTTACGAACGAGAAAGAAGTCCTGGGTCGAATAGGCCTCATTGTAGGCAACCCCTTCGACCTCCAGAAGAATTTGCTGCTGCCCTCTCGTCAGCCTTCAATGCTGATCCTGGCAGGAGCCATGGTTCATCCTTCGTACCGTAAACTAGAGAAACCTCATTACATGTTTCATCGTCATGCATGGAAGCGGAATGTACTAGATATAGACCACATCCACTACGCTGCAATGGATGGATACCTTTGTTTCAATATCTAAAAGGGTTCGATGAAGAGCAAGAGACTAGTGTGCGGTTCAAGCAAAGAAGTATCGGCCAAGAGGAAGAGGGACAAGGACGAAGTTGAGGACGTGGACGAGGACTCCGAGTGAGTAAGGTGTCAGTATCGTTGCTCATGGTGGTTCTAATGCAGTGTCTACCGGATTAGTTGCATAGTTTAATTTCAGGTGCGCTTAGTTTAATTTGAGGGGTGTGTTGTGCTGAGCCCCCAGCAGAACTATGTTATGTTTCTTCTCGTTACTTTAACTCTTCAGTATGTACTACATACTACTAGTATTTCTTTAATAGAATTTAGCACCCCAATTAAGCACATACTAGCTTTTTTAATAGTACTATATGCATAATTTGGTGACGAGCGCTCTCTATGTGTACCACCATTTTTTTAATTTCAATTTTTGCTCCATGACGCAATCCATCGATACTACTACTGTACAAAAGTATACATTTTTTAAAAGGCTAGAGTACTGTTCATCACATATATAGCCAGTTAAATTCTCAACCTAGAACGACGTGCATGCAATGTAGTAAACCGATACAGAGGAAGTATAGTAAAAATGAGGTGATTTTACCGAGCGATCGGCGGGGGAGCATGGCCTGTCATGCGGTCCCACGTGTCATGATGTACCAAGGCGATGCGCGTGTCCCTCTTGAGGCAGAAGCAATACTACATGGTTTGAGATGATGGCAAACCGAAGTGTGAAATAATGGTTGCTTTGTCCGTCTTGGAAGGTGCGACATTGTGATTTGACGTCTCATTACTCATTACTACTACTGGGCCGGCACGAGTGGGGTGCATCCCCCCAGCTGTTTTGCACTGTTATTTGGTGCTTGACACGTCGACCCGGTTGCTGAAGGAAATATGCCCTAGAGGCAATAATAAAGTTATTATTTATTTCCTTATATCATGATAAATGCTTATTATTCATGCTAGAATTGTATTAACCGGAAACATAATACATGTGTGAATACATAGACAAACAGAGTGTCACTAGTATGCCTCTACTTGACTAGCTCATTAATCAAAGATGGTTATGTTTTCTAGCCATAGACATGAGTTGTCATTTGATTAATGGGATCACATCATTAGAAGAATGATGTGATTGACATGACCCATTCCGTTAGCTTAGCACTCGATCATTTAGTATTCTCCTATTGCTTTCTTCATTACTTATACATGTTCCTATGACTATGAGATTATGCAACTCCCGTTTACCGGAGGAACACTTTGTGTGCTACCAAATGTCACAACGTAACTGGGTGATTATAAGGGTGCTCTACAGGTGTCTCTGAAAGTACTTGTTGGGTTGGCATATTTCGAGATTAGGATTTGTCACTCAGATCGTCGGACAGGTATCTCTGGGCCCTCTTGTAACGCACATCACTTAAGCCTTGCAAGAAGTGCAACTAATGAGTTAGTTGCGGGATGATGTATTACGGAACGAGTAAAGAGACTTGCCGGTAACGAGATTGAACTAGGTATTGAGATACCGATGATCGAATCTCGGGCAAGTAACATACCGATGGCAAAAGGGAACAACATATGTTGTTATGCGGTCTGACCGATAAAGATCTTCATAGAATATGTAGGAGCCAATATGGGCATCCAGGTCCCGCTATTGGTTATTGACAAGAGAGGTGTCTCAGTCATGTCTACACAGTTCTCGAACCCGTAGGGTCCGCACGCTTAACGTTCGTTGATGATATAGTACTATGAGTTATGTATGTTGGTGACCGAATGTTGTTCGGAATTTTTGGATGAGATCACGGATATGACGAGGAACTCCGGAATGGTCCGGAAGTAAAGATTGATATGTGGATAGTAGTGTTTGATCTCCGGAAAGGTTCCGGAATCCATCGGAAGGGGTTCCGGATGTTTCCAGAAAAGTTTGGGCACGAGAACACTTTATCTGGGCCAAAGGGGAAAGCCCACGAGGTTTTTGGAAAGCGCAAAAGGAAGTTTTGCGGAGTCCAAGGGCTAGACGCCAGGGTCCCCCTGGAGTCCGAGAAGGACTCTTGCCTTTCGGATGAAACCGACTTTGTGGAGGCTTTTACTCCAAGTTTCGACCGCAAGGCTCAACATATAAATACAGGGGTTGGGCTAGCACCCAAGACAGATCAAGAAACACCAAGCCATGTGTCGACAACCCCGTCTCCTCTAGTTTATCCTCCGTCATAGTTTTCGTAGTGCTTAGGAGAAGCCCTGCGAAGACTGTTCTTCACCAACACCGTCACCACACCGTCGTGCTGCCGGAACTCATCTACTACTTCGCCCCTCTTGCTGGATCGAGAAGGCGAGGACGTCACTGAGCCGAACGTGTGCAGAACTCCGAGGTGCCGTGCTTTCGGTACTTGGATCGGTCGGATCGTGAAGACGTACGACTACATCAACCGTGTTGATATAACGCTTCCGCTTTCGGTCTACGAGGGTACGTGGACAACACTCTCCCCTCTTGTTGCTATGCATCACCATGATCTTGCGTGTGCATAGGATTTTTTTTGAAATTACTACGTTTCCCAATAGTGGCATCCGAGCCATGTTTTATGCCTAGATGTTATATGCACGAGTAGAACACAAGTGAGTTGTGGGCCATACAAGTCATACTGCTTACCAGCATGTCATACTTTGGTTCGGCGGTATTGTTGGATGAAGCGGCCCGGACCGACATTACGCGTACGCTTACGCGAGACTAGTTTTACCGTTGTGCTTTGCACACAGGTGACTAGCAGGTGTCAGTTTCTCCAACTTTAGTTGAACCGAGTGTGTCTACGCACGGTCCTTGCGAAGGTTAACACAGCACCAACTTGACAAACTATCGTTGTGGTTTTGATGCACAGGTAAGAATGTTTCTTGCTAAGCCCGTAGCAGCCACATAAAATTTGAAACAACAAAGTAGAGGACGTCTAACTTATTTTTGCAGGGCATGTTGTGATGTGATATGGTCAAGACGTGATGCTATATTTTATTGTATGAGATGATCATGTTTTGTAACCGAGTTATCGGCAACTGGCAGGAACCATATGGTTGTCGCTTTATTGTATGCAATGCAATCGCCCTATAATGCTTTACTTTATGACTAAGCGGTAGCGATAGTCGTAGAAGCATAATATTGGCGAGACGACAACGATGCTACGATGGAGATCAAGGTGTCGCACCGGTGACGATGGTGATCATGGAGATGCTTCGGAGATGGAGATCACAACCACAAGATGATGATGGCCATATCATATCACTTATATTGATTGCATGTGATGTTTATCTTTTATGCATCTTATCTTGCTTTGATTGACGGTAGCATTATAAGATGATCTCTCACTAAATTTCAAGATAAAAAGTGTTCTCCCTGAGTATGCACCATTGCCAAAGTTCGTCGTGCCCAGACACCACGTGATGATCGGGTGTGATAAGCTCTACGTCCATCTACAACGGGTGCAAGCCAGTTTTGCACACGCAGAATACTCAGGTTAAACTTGACGAGCCTGGCATATGCAGATGTGGCCTCAGAACACTAAGACCGAAACGTCAAACATGAATTATATAGTAGATATGATCAACATAGTGATGTTCACCATTGAAAGCTACTCCATTTCACGTGATGATTGGTTATGGTTTAGTTGATTTGGATCACGTGATCACTTAGAGGATCAGAGGAATGTCTTTCTAAGTGGGAGTTCTTAAGTAATATGATTAATTGAACTTAAATTTATCATGAACTTAGTACCTGATAGTATCTTGCTTGTCTATGTTTGATTGTAAATAGATGGCCCGTGTTGTTGTTCCGTTGAATTTTAATGCGTTCCTTGAGAAAGCAAAGTTGAAAGATGATGGTAGAAATTACACGGACTGGGTCCGTAACTTGAGGATTATCCTCATTGCTGCACAGAAGAATTACGTCCTCGAAGCACCGCTGGGTGCCAGGCCTGCTGCAGGAGCAACACCAGATGTTATGAACGTCTGGCAGAGCAAAGCTGATGACTACTCAATAGTTCATTGTGCCATGCTTTACGGCTTAGAACCGGGACTTCAACGACGTTTTGAACGTCATGGAGCATATGAGATGTTCCAGAAGTTGAAGTTAATATTTCAAGCAAATGCCCGTATTGAGAGACATGAAGTCTCCAAAAAGTTCTATAGCTGCAAGATGGAGGAGAATAGTTCTGTTAGTGAGCATATACTCAAGATGTCTGGGTATAATAATCACTTGATTCAACTAGGAGTTAATCTTCCGGATGATAGCGTCATTGACAAAATTCTCCAATCACTGCCACCAAACTACAAGAGCTTCGTGATGAACTATAACATGCAAGGTATGGATAAGACGATTCCCGAGCTTTTTGCAATCCTAAAGGCTGCAGAGGTAGAAATCAAGAAGGAGCATCAAGTGTTGATGGTCAACAAGACCACTAGTTTCAAGAAAAAGGGCAAAGGGAAGAAGAAGGGGAACTTCAAGAAGAACAGCAAGCAAGTTGCTGCTCAGGAGAAGAAACCCAAGTCTGGACCTAAGCTTGAAACTGAGTGCTTCTACTGCAAGCAGACTGGTCACTGGAAGCGTAACTGCCCCAAGTATTTGGCGGATAAGAAGGATGGCAAGGTGAACAAAGGTATACGTGATATACATGTTATTGATGTGTACCTTACTAGAGCTCGCAGTAGCACCTGGGTATTTGATACTGGTTTTGTTGCTAATATTTGCAACTCGAAATAGCGACTAAAGATTAAGTGAACACTGGCAAAGGACGAGGTGATGATGCACGTGGGAAATGGTTCCAAAGCCGATGTGATCGCGGTCCGCACGCTACCTATACATCTACCTTCGTGATTAGTATTAGACCTAAATAATTGTTATTTGGTGCCAGCGTTGAGCATGAACATTATATCTGGATCTTGTTTGATGCAAGACGGCTATTCATTTAAATCAGAGAATAATGGTTGTTCTATTTATATGAGTAATAACTTTTATGGTCATGCACCCTTGAAGAGTGGTCTATTTTTGATGAATCTCGATAGTAGTGATACACATATTCATAATGTTGAAACCAAAAGATGCAGAGTTGATAATGATAGTGCAACTTATTTGTGGCACTCCCGTTTAGGTCATATCGGTGTAAAGCACATGAAGAAGCTCCATACTAATGGACTTTTGGAACCACTTGATTATGAATCACTTGGTACTTGCGAACCATGCCTCATGGGAAAGATGACTAAAACGTCGTTCTCCGGTACTATGGAGAGAGCAACAGATTTGTTGGAAATCATACATACAGATGTATGTGGTCCGATGAATGTTGAGGCTCGTGGCGGATATCGTTATTTTCTCACCTTCATAGATGATTTAAGCAGATATGGGTATATCTACTTGATGAAACATAAGTCTAAAACATTTGAAAAGTTCAAAGAATTTCAGAGTGAAGTTGAAAATCATCGTAACAAGAAAATAAAGTTTCTATGATCTGATCGTGGAGGAGAATATTTGAGTTACGAGTTTGGTCTACATTTGAAACAATGCGGAATAGTTTCGCAACTCATGCCACCCGGAACACCACATAGTAATGGTGTGTCCGAACGTCGTAATCGTACTTTACTAGATATGGTGCGATCTATGATGTCTCTTACTGATTTACCGCTATCGAGACACCTCGGCCAAGAAAAGCCAAGGACAATGGCAGCCCCAACAAGCCTTATGACCAGCTTCTGCGCGGGAGAGGACAGCTGGTTAGCCCGTAGCGGCACCAGCGACCCAGACACATCCAAAATCAGGGATGGCAACGGGAAACCGCGACGCAATAAAAACAAGCGTCGAAACAACAAAGACAGTCCAGATAACACGGCGGTCAACGCCGGATTCAGGGGCTCTTGACCCAGTCAATGGACAAATGCATTTAAAGGCAGCAGAGATGGACCGTCCAGCCTAAATAAGATTCTAGATAGATTATGTCAGATTCATGGCACCCCCGAAAAACATGCAAATCACACACACAAAGAGTGCTGGGTTTTCAAGCAGGCCGGCAAGCTAAACGCCGAACACAAAGGAAGGGAGACGCCAAGTGAAGACGAAGATGAGCCTCGCTAGCCAAACACTGGGGGACAGAAAAAATTCCAACTAGAAGTCAAAACAGTGAATATGATTTATGCAACTCACATACCAAAGAGAAGGCGCAATACGCACTCCGAGACGTATACGCTGTAGAGCCCGTCGCCCCCAAATACAACCCTTGGTTGGCCTGACCGATCACTTTTGATCACAGGGATCATCTGACTAGTATCCGGCACGGAGGATCGGCTGCCTTGGTGCTCGACCCAATAATCGACGGATACCATCTCACCCGAGTCCTTATGGATGGCGACAGTAGTCTTAATCTGATATATCAGGACACTGTCTGCAAAATGGGGATAGACCCATCAAGAATGAGCCAAAGTAATACGAACTTTAAAGGAGTTATACCAGGCAATGAGGCCCACTGCACGGGCTCTCTATTACTAGAGGTTATATTCAGTTCTCCGGACAACTTCAGAAGCAAAGAATTAATCTTTGACATCACTCCATTCCGAAGCGGCTGTCACGCGTTACTCGGAAGAGCGGCCTTCGCTCGTTTCAACGCAGTACCGCACTATGCCTACCTTAAACTCAAGATGCCCGGTCCACGTGGCGTCATCACAGTTAGCGGAAACACAAAGGGTTCCTTACGGGTGGAATAATATGTGGCGGCTCTAGCAGCCGAACACTGAGCGGCCTCCCCAACCAGTATAAATGATCGGTCGTCAAGACCACGGACACGGTTAGACGAGTCCGGTGCACCGCCAGTTGTAACAGCCCACATAAACCTGAGGTTGGGCTTATGGATATACCCCCATAGGTGGTGCTAGGGGCTGTCCGCACGTAAATAAGCCCATAGTTTGGCTTGACCCTAGTAATATAATAATAGATTGCACTTTCATGGTTCATTGAAAATAACCAACTTTTTGCTCAATTCAACCAGACTCTTTTACCTGAGTTTTTCCTTTTTACAAATGACCATCGTGCTACACCCTTCCAGGATACGGCACAACAGAGACAAAGGCACATACGTGCAGCAGGGCCCCGCTCAAAGGTTTCTATTTAGATTAATCCCTTGTGTAAACCTTCTTTAATGTCTCTTATTGCTTGACACCCTCTGGGCACTTAACATACCCAAGAGGGATACTGGCGTTATTGGCATTTCGCCATGACAGATTAATGCATGTACCTGGAAATTTGGGGCTCATTATCAAGGGCGGTATTCAGCCCGGAATATGTTATAAAGTCTGAATACCTTCGGGAGTGTTCGGCGTCGCGAGTTTGACCTTATATGCATCAGCGCCGAATCATGTCTTTGGTCAAATGTTGGGTTTGCCCGGCTCCTGGGTTTTGTTACCTTATGTTCCGTTTTATCGGCTAAGGCGGCCAAAGGAGAACTACTATGATTGTGACCTGGTTATTTCGGATGAGCACCTCAGTAGAGAAAGCCGAAAACTGACTGTCATGATACAGTGAGAGACTGGTCAACCACTCGATGACTCAATGGAATCTTCGCAATTCCTCTACATTAACGAAGGACCGGTTTCCCGGTCAAGTACGTACGCGCATCCTATTCGGATGCACGCGGAAGTACCAGGGGCTATATAGTATCCCCACCGTCAAACTCCTATGGCTAAGTGAAAGTGTTAAAGCTATATAGTCTGATTGCCTAGTTTGTCGCGCTATCACCTCCTTAATGGACCAATACGTTGGATCAAGTGTGATTATGCGCCTTTCTTCAAACACCCCCGCATTATATGCGTGGGGGCTGAAGCCGACGACTGCAAACTTTCAGGTTATATACATACATAAACGGCCACACAGGAGGCACTATAATACTTTCGGGCAAAAGTATAAACGCAACCTTCATAACCGAAATAGCATTGTTTTTACAATCAAGATACATGTCACTGGAACATGATACTCTTCGAGCACTGAGACTCTATTGAACAGGTGCCTTCTAGGACTTCTTGAAAATAGTGCTCGGGTGGGTCCTAGCCTCCCACCGGACCCTGGGTCGCAACTCCGGTGGCCTCCATCCCTGCCCAATATGTTCTAACATGGGCAAGAGCCATTCACGCACCCTCTATGCACGCCGACCTCTTCATAGCGTCGATATGCGGCACAACACCAAGGAATTGTTGCACTAAACCAAAATAACTGTCCGGCCTTGGTCCCTTCGGCCAAAGATGATCCATGAAAGACCTCATGGCGAGCCCGGACAACCTATGGAGCTCGGCCCATGCGGCCATCTTCTCATTTAACGGCAGCGGACGCGTCGGGGAACGGAACTGCGACCAGAACAATCTTTCCACCTCATGATCTTTATGATGTTTGAAAAACTCAGTCGCATCAGCAGTACTCTTTGCCAGGTCCGCATATGCGTCCGCAGCACTCCATAACTGATACAGAGGAGCATACTTCAGATCTTCGAACTTCATCCACAGCAAAAAGGGCCTCCCAGCCATGATATCTATGACTTCACGCAGCTCCTCCCTTGTCCCTCTAATTTCAGAGCTGGTTTCCTTGGCTGCTTCCAAGGCCTTCTTCAGGTCAGCTGCTTTTGCTTGGCTTTCCTTTTGAAGGAGCTCATATCGGCTAGCGGCATCTTTTAGCTCAACAGCCATCTTGGCTATTTTATCTTCGCTTTGACGATGAGCAGCCCGCTCGGCTCTTAACTCTTCGGCCGCCTTTAGGGCGGCCGCATCACTTATCCTGGCTTGATCCTTGGCTAGGGCAAGTTCCTCCCAAAGGGGCTCCACGGCAACAGCTACATCTGCAACCATAACATATTATAGATACTAGCATCATGCTCCTCTTAATATTTGCTGACAAATCCAAAAAAACATACCCTATGCCTCGTCAAGCCGCTTGTTAACAAGCGCGATGTCGACATCCGCCACGTCGAGCTGCCATCTCAGTTCGGCAAATTCAGCAGTCCGGTCAGCCGTCGGACCCTAAGCCGCCTACACATAACGCAGCGCGATCATTACCTGGGAGTATGATCCTCTGTTCGCCCCGTCGGGACGGCAACTAGAGTCTCAGGGGCTACTGTCTATATGGAGCACACCTAGCGTGTGTGGTACAGCCAAAAATGTACATATTACTTTGTGTACCTCAAAGCCTTTGAGCAGGCTCGTAAAAGCTTCATTCAACCCGCTTTTGGCCGATTAAATCCTCTCAAATACCGTACCCATTAAAGTACGATGCGCCTCTGAGATAGCCGCTCGCTCCAGAAGGCCCGTCAGTGTGTCCGACTGTCTGCCGGACAATCCTGGACTCTTCTTGTTGCTCCCCTTGGGAGCTGAATACTCCGGGCTTTGGGCAGCCGAAGCGTTAACTTCTGGCCTTGACGGATCAGGAGAAATCCTCCATGACGACACCTCGGGGTCGTCTACCCCATGGGGCGGGGAGGCAGGAGGAGGCATTTCGCTCTCCATCATCTTCGGAAGAAGTTCCCCCGAGGACGAACTCTGTTGAGAAGGGCTACGAGCCGGACTGCGAGAGATAGGTCTCGGTTAGTATTCTCAGGGATAAAGCAGGATATATTTAGCAAAGTACTTTTGATTCACTTACAGCTTGATGGAGGGCTCACCCGCTTGCGGGCGCTATGCGGTAAGGACGCCTTCTGGGGCAGGGCCCACCAGCAAGGATTTCTTCCTTCGTTTGGACACCTCCACTTCCAAGTCTTTGGAGGTGGCCCTTTTCTTCCCGTGGGGGGAGGGGATTTTAGATTCACCTTACCGATTGTCCTCCTTTGTGGGGACATTAACTCCCCCGGTTTGGATGTGTAATGTATGAAGCCCGCTCTCGGCTTCTTTATTCCTCCCTTCATCTTCTCCCGATGGCACTTGATAGGGTGCGCGCTCAAGCATCCTGGTTAATACAGGATCCGGCGAGCCTTCAGGAAGAGGGGCCGAACACCTGATCCTCTCCGCCTTTCGTATCCAGTCCTGGCCGAGAACAATTTTTCAGATTGATGTTGTGTGAAATATAAAGACGGCATGTTCGGTCACGGAATTACTGACTTGGGTATCTGGACGGTTGCAGTTGAGACCCGCATCCTCGATGGTGTCCGGACACTTTGTTCATGATCCGAAGAACAATCTGTACATCCCTTCGAGCGTCATGCCGAAGAATTGTTGAATAGTTCACGGTCCTTTCGGGTTGAACTCCCACATACGGAGAGATCGAAGTTGGCACGGCAGGATCCGACGAACTAGCATTACTTGCATTACCTTGACAAGACTGAAATCCCTCTTGAGAAGATCCCGAATGCGGCTTTGCAATGTCAGTACGTCATTAGCTGGCCCCAAGTACAGCCCCTCGCTGACCCATGACACCAGTTGAGGTGGAGGGCCCGAGCGGAAGGCAGGGGCAGCCTCCCACTTTGTGCCTCGGGGAGCTGTGATATAGAACCACCTCCGCTGCCATAAGTCGGACACCTCCAGGAAGGAACCCTTTGGCCATAGGGCATTGATGCTTTTGCTTATTATAGCGCCTCCGCACTCCGCTTGTCGCCCATCGATCACCTTCGGCTTTATATTGAAGGTCTTGAGCCATAGGCCAAAGTGTGGGGTGATGTGGAGGAAGGCTTTGCACATGACGATAAACGACGAGATGTGAAGGATGGAATCCGGAGCTAGATCATGAAAATCTAGCCTGTAATAGAACACGAGCCCTCTAACAAAGGGATCAAGACTAAAGCCTAAGCCTCGGAGGAAGTGGGAAACAAATACGACGCTCTTGTTGGGTTCGGGAGTGTTGATGACCTGCCCTTGAGCAGGCAGCCTGTGCGGGATTTCGGTGGTCAGATACCTAGCCTCCCTGAGCTTCTTGATGTCCTCCTCTATGACAGAGGAGGCCACCCACCGGCCTTGAAGGTCGGATCTGGACATGGTTGGAGGTCCGAAGTGCTTAGCTGGTACCTTGGGTGTTGGAACTCGAGGTAGGAGAAGAGAAGGATCAAGCATGGAAAGAAAAGCACAGGCCTTGACCTCCTTATTAAGAGGACGAATATTAGGCGTCCCCCGTGTGGCCGTTTGAAACTTGCCTAAAATTGAGGAGTCATACTAACATGAACGATTGGGTTACCCATGCCCGTATTGATGAGAATCCCGTGATAAGGGGGACATGATCTCTGCTTCGACAAGGCGTGCCAATAAAACCGCCTCACAATACGTGTGGTGGCAGGCTGGGAAAAACGGTTCGTAATAACCGGGCCGTGGCGTGATGTCACGCTATGAAAAGTTGTCAGCAAATTAATTTGTGGAATATTGTGCTCTCTACGGTGGTAAGTGGAAATTATTTTGCAGAGCCGGACACAATCCTCATATTCAAGATCTTCTATGAAGTATTCGGAGATGGAACCCGCCTTGCAATGCCAAAGACAATCTGCACGCCGGACTCATCGTCATTGAAGCCTGGTTCACGGGCTACTGAGGGAGTCCTGGATTAGGGGGTCCTCAGACAGCCGGACTATATGCTTATGCCGGACTATTGGACTATGAAGATACAAGATTGAAGACTTCGTCTCGTGTCTGAATGGGACTCTCCTTTTTGTGGAAGGCAAGCTTGGCAATTCGGATGTATAGATCTCCTTCTCTGTAACCGACTCTGTGTAACCCTAGCCCCCTCCTGTGTCTATATAAACCGGAGGGTTTAGTTCGTGGGACAACAATAATCATAATCATAGGCTAGCTGCTAGGGTTTAGCCTCTACGATCTCGTGGTAGATCAACTCTTGTAATACTCATATCATTAAGATCAATCAAGCAGGAAGTAGGGTATTACCTCCATCGAGAGGGCCCGAACCTAGGTAAACATCATGTCCCCTGCCTCCTATTACCATTAGCCTTAGACGCACAGTTTGGGACCCACTACCTGAGGTCCGTAGGTTTTGAAACCGACAGCCGCCCACTTTTTTACTCGGGGAGCTATGATGTAAAACCACTCCCGTTGCCATAGGTCGGAAACCTCTGGGAAGGAACCCTTTGTCCATAAAGCGTTGGCACATTTTCCTATCTTTTCCCCTCTGCACTCCGCGTGTTTCCCGTTCATCATCTTTGATGTTATGTTAAAGGTTTTAAGCCATAAGCCGAAGTGTGGAACAATGTGGAGGAAGACCTAGCACACAATGATGAAGGACGAGAGGTGAAGGAAGGAATCCGGAGCTAGATCATGAAAATCTAGCCTGTAATAGAACATGATCCCTTTAACGAAGGGATGAAGACTGAGGCCTAGCTCTCGGAGCAAGTGAGAGATAAACACAACACTCTCGTCGGACTTGGGAGTAGGGATAACCTGCCCTTGAGCAGGAAGCCTATGGGGAATTTCCGCTGTCAAGTACCTCGCCTCCCTAAGCTTCTTGATGTCCTCCTCTGGGACGGAGGATACCATCCACCGGCCTTGAAGGCTGGATCCGGACATGGTCGGAACTTTGGAGCATTTTGGGTGAAGCCTTGGGTGTTGGAACTCGAGGTAGGAGAAGGAGAGGATTAAGCGTGGAAGGAAAAAAAAAGGCCTTGGTCTCTTTATAAAGAGGATGAATACCAAGCGTCCCCCGCGTGGCCTTTGAAACTTACCTATTCTCAAGGAATCCTATTCGTGGAACGGTTGGGTTACCCACGCCCGTATTAATGAGAATCCCGCGATAAGGGGACATGATCTCTGCTTCAACAAGACGTGCCAAGAAAGCTGCCTCATGAAACGTGTCATGGCAGGCTGATAAAATAGTTTGGATAAAAAGTGGGCCGTGGTGTCATGTCACGCTATGAATAAACTGTAAGTAGATTAGATCCGTGATATATTGTACTCTCTATGGTGGTATGTGGAATTTGTTTTTGCAGAGCCGGACATGATTCTTGTGTTCAAGATCTACTTTGGAGTATTCGGAGAAGGAACCCACCTTGGAATGCCGAAGACATTCTGCGCGCCAGACTCAATTGTCATTGAAGCCTGGTTCAGGGGCTACTGAGGGAGTCCTCGATTAAGGGGTCCTTGGACAACCAGACTATATACCTTAGCCGGACTGCTGGACTATGAAGAAACGAGATAGAAGACTTCGTCCTGTGTCCGGATGGGACTCTCCTTTGCGTGGAAGGCAAGCTTGGCGATTCGGATATGTAGATTCCCTTCTCTGTAACCGACTCTGTGTAACCCTAGCCCCCTCCGGTGTCTATATAAACCGGAGGGTTTAGTCCGTAGGACAAGGACAACAATCATAATCATAGGCTAGCTTCTAGGGTTGGCCTCATCGATCTAGTGGTAGATCAACTCTTGTAACACTCATATCATCAGGATCAATCAAGCAGGAAGTAGGGTATTACCTCCATAGAGAGGGCCCGAACCTGGGTAAACATCATGTCCCCGCCTCCTGTTACCATTAGCCCTAGACGCACAGTTCGGGACCCCCTACCCGAGATCCGCCGGTTTTGACACCAACAGCGACCGCATCTATACTAAGCATCCACCCCTTCCCCCGGCTGACATGATCCGCCAGGATGTTAGAGATGTGGCCATAGTCGTTTTGTGCCAGAGAGTGTGAAGAGAGCAAACCCAGCAAGCAACTGTGTAGGCTCGTCCTGACTATGTATATAGTGGAGCGGTTTCCTTTTCTCTCCATATGAACCTATTTATATTGCATATGTGCCACTGAAGAAAAAAAGCTTTATTTATAAATGACGCTGCACCTACTACTCATTCTCCTATAAACCTTGCGCTTGGCATCTCCAAAATATTAACCTTGCAATTGGCTCTTCGCCTCTTCGGGAAGTCGAGCAATAATGGTACTGCAGTATATATCGTTCTAGCTATATGAGACCGAATGAATTTCTGCACGTCCACCACATGGGTGAGGGTCGAGGGGCGAGGGAGAGTGTGTACTATTATGTCCATTTCAATATGGACTACATATGGAGCGAAATGAGTGAATCTACACTCTAAAGTATGTCTATATACATCAGTATTTGGAGTATGTACTAGTAGCTCATATTGAAATCTACTAAAGGACATATATTCCAAAAAATATCATAATCTCTCTAACCAAGGTAGGGACGAGGAGTAAACGGAGGGAGTAGTAAAAAATTCTCTTTGTCTTGCGAGCCACCGCGTGTGTGAGTGAGGGAGAGGGCGTAAGGCATACTAGTAAGCAAGCTTCACCTCATGCTGCGAGCCACCGGGCCCGTGGGCGGGGGAGACGACGTACTAAGCAAGCTTCTCCTCGTTGAGTTGATGGGACACATCAAAAGTACTCCAGTGCATATAGCCTTGCCTCTAAGGTAGGCCCCACATGGTTTTCCTCTTTTTTAACATAATGCGTCAAGTCGCAATTTGTTTGTTCACCCGTGGTAGATGATCCTCCATCAAGTGGAAAACCAGTACACGTGTCAAATTACCATGTGGGCTGCCTTTTCGTACAGAAATGAGCTCCACCATGTACCCGCGCGGGTGTGGTTGGGAAAGAGACGGGAGTACGTGCGTTGTGCGTGCACCTCTTCTCTTCGTGCACGTTCCCCACCTACGTGGGTGTGTGAGAGAGAGATACAAACCTAGACAGATGGCGTGTGTGTTCGTGAGTGTTTCTTTTTGGGGGTGCGATTTCGTGAATGTATTTGTGGAAATATGTGTCGATGACATCTCAAACAAAATTTTGCATGCAATGTGTGTGAAATGGAGGCCTATCCATATCATATATAGAGGGTCAGGTGATCCACGAGAAGAGAGGAAGGGGTCATAGATATCGATAGAGTCGAAGAGAGGATCAAGTGGGTGGGTGCGAGATCGATGAAGAGAGCCATCAAAATTGTGTGTGTGCAAGTCAAAGATGTAGGGCCACTGACCTACCGGAACATCAGAGGGCACAGGTCAAGTTTGTGTGTGGCAGGGAGACATGACTAGAGCGCTCGATGTATCAGTGTGAGTGTGGGGGTGGGGGAGGGGGAGGCAAGGCCTAACTAGAGAGGTAGAACGACTTGTATATGTGTTGAGAAGGAGAGACCCAGCTATGTCTTGAGGGAGATCGGTCGACATCCATACATAACTGAAGGATGGGAAATATGATGGGACAAAGAGAGAGAGAGAGAGAGAGAGAGAGAGGAGAGAGAGAGGGAGGGAGAGGGGTAGAGTGCTGGATGGGTGGTGGAGTTGCTTCTCGAAGATGGTGGGAGAGGCCTACTAGACAAATTGAGGGTAGAACTACAATATTATCAATAAGAGTGGGGATGTGTTTCTGCGTGTGCCTGTGCGTGATAGATCTGTCGGGACGCATGCATGGATGATGAAGGGGAACCATATGTTTGGTAAGCTAATCTAACTAGATCGATAGATCAATAGTTATTTGTCCGAGGAAGGGAGAGACATAACTAATGAGGTAGATCGATCGACGCGTGGGGAAAAACGAGTTATAAGGACATAGCTAGCTATATGTATAGCGGCAGACCGGTCGGTACATCCATTTGTTAGAGGAAAATAAGGCCCGGTGAAACGGACAGACAAAGATAATGGAGCTAGGAGGTGATGCGAGAGGCCGAGCTACTAGCTAGATAGGGGGAGGAGTGTGCGGTTGTGATATCGATGAAAAGAGGGGCAAGAGTTTACACGTGTGTGGGAACGTATGAGAGACATGAGGCATGGACACAGAAAGGAGGAGATGGAAGGTGTGTGTGTGTATGTTGTAGGCAGACATTGCTAGAGAGGTTTATCGATCGGTGAGTGTTAGAAAGGAGTTGTGGAGACTATGGGAGAAGGACCTAAAGAAAAAAATGCATGTGCGCGATGGATAGAATGTTGAGGGAGGGGGAGGGCGAGGAGGGCGTGTGCATGCACGAGAGAAAGTTAGTGCTAGCTACAAAGGTTAGAGGATTGTGTGGGTGTAAGAGACTAACAAAGATCATAATTTGATATAAAAGTGGATTCATATATTTGAATAGGACATCATAGTGTTATAAACATATGCATGCATGAATATAGCGGTAATACGCGTGCTATGGTTGTGCACATGTTATACCATAATGTGATAATGGATGGCATTTGCAACTCACAGCTAAATGTCGAACAATCTAAACCATACTATACATCGAACAATCTCACATTTTATTTGAATTTGTGATAATGTGTGGTGGTTGCAGCATACAACTAAATATTGAACAATCTAAACAATACTATATATTGAACAATCTCACATTTTATTTGAATTTGTGGTAATGCGTGGTGTTTGCAACTCACATCTAAATACTTGTAGGCGTAGGGGGCGGGGCATCATACATTATGTGATAAACACATTATATATATGAGACATGGTTTAGATTATGAAGATCTATCTAGAGCTTGAAATGTACTGTGATTTGAAATCAACATAAAGTGGATTCAACAAATCGAGTTTGAGTTCATATAGTACACATAGTTCATATCTAACTCGAGAATAATCATGTGGTGTGTTGTGAAGATAATACACAAATGATGGTTTAACTTGACAAATGCACTAAAATGTTCATTTGAGTAGTAGGTTGCATGCATTATACACGTAGCGAAATATATTAATTGAACATAGCATGAATTCAAAGTTTTGAATGACATTTGTAGTGCAAATTGATTTGGTACAGTACATGGGACTAGACTCTCTTGTGTGATGTGAATTGATTTCTTTTTGTTTTTTCGTCGACGGAAGTGCGAATTGATTTGGTACAATACACGTTAGGCTTGTCTAGAAATTTCAACCCGCGCCTTGTTACCCCGAAATATTTAAGATATATCTTTGTCTCGTTGTGCTCCGAGAACTCCCTCCATCTCAACCCGCGCCTTGCTCTTCCAAAATTACAATGTGCGAAAACTCCCACGTCCTGTGAAATCCCGACACGCGGAATGCCCGTGATACCCCTGAACCAAAAGAACCGCCTCAAATCGGTGGGGGTACTTTCGTAACTTACCCCACATTTCAGACAAGCGCGTCCCTAAGCCATGGTTCCCCACTCCCATCTTATCTGCCCACCCATTCGTACACTGAGGCTGTGAAAACCCGCGAAGCCCCACACCCTCCTCCATCCGCCTCTTCCCCGACGACATCGTCCATAGCAATACCTCGACGTCCCTCATCCACCATACTAGATGAGGCTCCGTCGTTGATCTCGTTGTTCCACCGGTTCAGCCACCCCGTCCTCCACCTCCAAGCAGCTGCCCCGACGTTCCCCTCGTCTTTCGCGCCACCTCCATTCCCACACTGTCGTCTTCACCTACACCACCGGAAGAGCATCATCATCATTGTTTCCTCGGATGAAGCTGCGGCCTAATCGGCGCCACCAAAGAGGTTGTACACTAATCGCTGCATTTTCTTCTTGATTTGATCTCACGGTGCTGCCGGCGCTCGGTGCCGAGCCGACACGGCGCAACTCCTTCCACGGCGGTGTCGCCGGCCACTTCCTCCACATCGCCGCTCCCTCGGCGGTGACGTCCACATCAGTAGGAGTTGCTGCTGCTTTATCTCACTCGCACTGCTGCTCTACTCTTGCTCTCGGTCCCCTGCCTGGTCTACTCTTGTTATTGCTCTTGCTCTTGCTCGCGCTACTGCTCTCGCTCTTGCTCTTGCTTGCGATGCAGCTACGATTTAGCTACACTTCAGACGACTGAATCAACTTTTCGGTCAGTTGTTATCAGGCGGTGGGGGGCTCGCCGGAGTTAAGGAAGAACCAATCGCAGCAAGGAGGGGGGCTCGCCGGAGAGGTACCCCACTATCTATCTTAGGGTTCAAGGTGGGGGCGGTGGTCGCCGGTGGTGGTGGGGCGGTGGCGTGGGGATCGCTGGAGAAAAAGCATGGCACGGGGGGCCTAGAGGGATGGCCGGGGCGGCGGCGGACCAACGGTGGGGAGTGGCTTCGGGGCGGGCGGGGCGCCACACTGCCGGCCGCGGGCGGCGGGGGGCGGCTGTTTGGCCGGTGGTGGCTGGCGGCTCAGGGGGTGGAGGTTTTAAGATGAACTGCAGGCCCTTGATTTCATATCCAACGGCTGGAAAATCGACTAACCAGAGATGAAAAAACCAGTCGACTGACGTGTAGCCTCACCTCTAGTGCATTCAGTTTTGACAGAAAAATTTAGTTTCGACAGTTAAGTTCAGTTTCGACAGTTAAATTCAGTTTCGATAGTTAAGTTCAAAGGTGAGCGGCTAATGTATTTTACATCTAGCACTTTGTGGTTATGTATTTTACGTCATTTATTGGAGATGCTATTAGAATTTGTGGCACCCCGGCTCAGAGAAACCGGAACGCCCCGTATTCCAGCCCAGAGATCAAGGAGAAGTCTTCTGGAATACGACACTTCTTAGCATAGAACAAATCAGCTCTTTCTTACAATCTTTTTTTGGTACAAGAGGATTTTGATATAATGGGGAATTATATTGGCACGGCGACACTACGCCTTCCACTGTTGCTCTACACAAGCAGCAGAACAACGCGAAGCAGCGGGATAACTCTAGCAGCTGAACAACGGCGACGGTGGTGAACTCCACTCCGCAGGGACTCTGGCTCGAACGCTTATCCTAGCTCACAAATAAGGGATCCACGACAAATAAGCAATCAAATCCGACATGACCTGCAAACTAGCATGACACGCCAGGTCAGTACATTGAATGTACTTGCAAGCTCAAAATAACCAGAAGCACTCAAGACAAACAGCAACATGGCAATTACAGGTTAAGCAGAAATTAACATGATGTCATCAGAACAACATGTCATGAACAACATGATACCACTAGCACAATATAAGCATGGCATGAACATATAAACATGATGAAACTAGCATGCAACATGATGACGCTATCATGCACCAACTTACTCTGCTTGGGTTACCTCGTAACCATCACATGCATCACTTACCATCCTCGGACATCACACGATCATCTCAGGATCAACTCAAGCTTGATATAAACAATACCGTAGTAATCAATACATGACCACAAGGAGCTTGACCTTTACCCGTGGTTCTCGCGTAACACCACACATATCCAACAACTCGGTATCGTCGATACCACGGTGATCCGCTCACGATCACATGAGATCAACTAACTTCTTTCATCATCGAATCAGGGTTGTTATTAAGCACATCATTATTATTAGTGTTGACCCATAGTGTGACCGACTATGAACTAGGCCCACATCCGCGGGCACGACAATCGATAGATTTGAACACACTCTGCAGAGGTTTGGACACTGTACCCACACCACGGAACCCATGGCCTTGCACTCCCATTCGGGTGGACCAACGGTGTTCCGACAAAACTGTTCTACTGCCATGACACTCACCTGGCCACTCCGACCAACTCCCTCTCAGGGCTAAGTCATGGGTGGCCCCATGCCTACCAAAGGCATCTTCGGCCACCGTCGTGGCAAAACAAACGGTCCCAAACAGGGACATGAGCTCAAAACCAAACATTGGGCACATAAGGCTTATGCCGTCCTACCCGGCCAAGGTAGCGCCCGCGCATAACATTCCCTCATTGGAGGCACCGGCGCGAGGCATGAGAATAGACCCAGTTAAGACCCCCCCCCATAAGGCAAGTGTGGTTGCACTGGTCAGCTCGATTGGGTGGCACCATGACTCAGCCAACAATTGTTCAAGTTCAGTTAAGTCCGGTTAAACTTGATTGCAATAAGCGGAGTCATATGAAAATAACATGATGCAACTACAATGCATGAGCATGATATCAACTTAAACATGGATGCAACATAAATCTTAAGCATAACAACAGTGAAGCATTTGAGCATGGCATGCTGACGAGCATGATTATCACAAGCATAACACTACTCATAAGCATAGCATAACCACTAGCATCCGAAGTAAATACCATGCAATGACATAACGATAACACTACCATGCAAGCGTTTAACGAACTGGATGCAAAGGAACATGAATAGCAACGGTACTCGGAACAGACGATAGTCATGCACCGAAGACTATCACCAACATCAACATGTACTACTACAATGCATGACATACGAAAGAAATACCATCAACAACACAAGTTAACCAGATGCATCGAAACATAGCACGAAGGTGACCATGGCACTATAAGCAGTACCGAAAAAACCAATAACAGTAGTAGGTAAACAAACAGATAGTTATTAAATGTTCAAGTTGACAACCATGACTACTGCATGGCCATCATGCAAGTGGATGTTGTGGCTTGCTTGGGGGTGAAGAAGGCACCGGGAAGAAGTGCAAAATGATCGCGGAAAGATTTGCCGGAAACAATTCTCTCCCAGAGGGAGCTGTTTACATGCAAGGACCAAAAGGTCATTTTCAGAATGTCAAACCATGGTGGAAATGATGGTAACAGAATGGTCTCGACGAGACGAATACATGGGCATTGGATTCACCTCAAACGGAGTTACGAGCAAAAAGTTATAGCCAACAAAGTCAAGGGACTAATCAATAAAAAGATTTCTACAAATAGGCCCTTGGTGGCTAAAACAGAAAGCGTACTAAGAACAAACACGCCTTCGCTTTAGGGAAATGCATTCTCGGCTGAAACAGAGGCAAAATACACTTTCAAGAAATGAAAACGTACTTTTTGCTAAAGAATCTGAGGAATACACTTACTCCACGTGAAAACGTACTTTCGAAAGTACACCTCCATTTATCCACGTGGGCAGTGGTGGGGCTGGCGGCGCGTGTGGCTGAAGGGTGGCTCCTACTCCTTTCTTTCTCCTCATGCTCCTTCTTCTCGCTCGCACCTGACAGAAACAGAGAGCGAGGTGAGGCGGAGGCACGGCTGGGCTTGGTCGGCGATGGGCTCATCCGCTCCGGCCAACTCCGGCCATGGGGAGGCCACCGGCGAGCACGGCGTAGTCCACCGCACCCATCCTCGAGTAGAGGGAGTGCTCGGGAGGGCTAGGGCATTGGCGACGATGGCGGACATAGGCCTTGGCGGCGGCGGCCATTCTCTTAGGGCATGGTACTCCGGCGACAGGGAGGCGAGGAGAAGGGCTGGGGAGGTTTGCCGGAGGGTGGAGAAGGTGCTGGTGGGGGACGAAGAGGAGGAGGGGCGATGTCGTGCTCGAATTTGAGCTGAGTAGAGTAATGGCCATGGCGGATGGAGGAGGTCAGAGAGGGGCTCCGGAGAGGGTGAGTGGCTCGAGGAAGTCTAGAGGAGTGCGGGCAGGCTGTTGGATGCTCGGGAGAGGCTCGAGGTTGTCTATTCATAGCCGGGGCGAGTCGGTCCTCGGGTGCCGCCACGGTGACGTGTCATCGGTGCTCTAGCACGGATAGGGTCACGGGGGGGGGGGGGGGGGCGTGGGAAGGCGATGAGGGAGGACGCACACGAAGCGCAAAGGCCATAGAGACGAGGCAGAGCTCGGGGACAAGAGGAGGAAGAGGATAGAGGAGGAAGACAACGGCCGACAACAGTTTGCCTATGGGCGCATGATGACGAGCGCCGGCGAGGAGGCTTCGAGAGGGGGAGATGGCTCCAGGAGGACGGCGACGACACGTGGAACATGCTAGACATGGTTAGATGGTGAGGGGACGAGTGCACAGACGGGGAGGAGGAGACAGAGGCACCAGAGCGCATGTTTGGATGGCATGACCCATGGTCACCGCCTAAGCTGGTGCACGTGGTTGCGCCCTGGCCAGCCAACCATGTCCAGTAGATAGGACATCCAACAATAAGAGCCAAAGTGCAAGAAAACGAGCACAGGGATTTGATTGGTGACTAGGGCTTGAAGTGTTTCAGTCGAACAACAAGGTGTTTGTATCTTGTTGTGACTCACATGCTTGTCCATCACGGCTGAGCTTTGACTGGGTTTGATCACTCACTAAGGTGATTAGGATGGCAAGGTGTCAGCTCAATAAGAGGAGTTTGGATAGCACTTGCTGTAGAAATGGCCCTACTGGCCAGATTTGGAAATGAGGAAGAAGCACTCACTAGGAGTGTTAACTTTAGCTCAACTTGGGAAAGGCAGAGTTATTTGGTCATGTGAAGATGTTGCAAAAGGTTTGATACCAATTGGATAAACCAAATTGGTACTTGCTTCACAAGCATAACCACTAAACAGAAACTTGCAAAAATTCTAGAGGAAAAATGGCTAGATGGATGGAGCCACAACTTGGTGGAGGGAGTTTATATGGATAAGAGACGGCCTAGAAAATTTACAGCCATAATGGAGCAAGATAAAATACACTTGCTTCACAAACTGAAAATTTGGACAGAATCAAGGAATTGAAGATGAGCTCATATGGAGGCATGACATGAGCTCTACTTTGGTGGAGGGATATAATATGATGATATGAAGGAACATGCAAAAGGGCAACTCATTTGGATATGCCTAGCTTGTACCTCCTTCACAAAGTTTCTTTCTTGACAAAAACTTTGGAAAATCATAATTAAATGACTAGGCAAATGAGGTTGCACTTTGGCAAGTGGCAATGATATGGACAGGAAAAGATGTCCAAGGAGTTTGAGGTCAATTGGGTAAAGGAAAATAGCACTGGCTTCACAATGTGCCATTTAGGGCAGAATAGGGAAAGAATTATTTGAGGATTATTTTCAACATGGCAATGAAAATTTTTGCCACACTTGACGAAGATATGACCCAAATGATTTACGAGAATTATTTGGGAACTTTAGGAGTGAGGGAAATATAGGTTGCTTCAGAACCTAGGGCAAAAGGATTATTCCTTTAATAGAAAAGGAATATTCTCAATAAAAATAATATTGGGATTTGGGCTAGGATGAAAATGACAAGGTCTAGGGTTGGATAGGGGATGACAAGTGTGGCACCCCGGCTAAGAGAAACCGGATGCCCCGTATTCCAGCCCAGAGATCGAGGAGAAGTCTGTGAAATAACACACTGCTTGACATAGAACAAATCAGCTCTTATTACAATAATAATAATACAAGGGTCTGATGTTACAAAGGTTCACATCAGCACGGCGACACTACGCCTGCGATACAACGCTTGCTCTATGCTAGCAGCAGAACAACTCATAGCAGCGGAAATCTTCTAGCAGCGGAACAATGATGAAGGTAGTGAACTGAACTCCGCAGGGACTCTGGCTGGGACACGATCTAGCTCGCACGAACGGAAGCCACAACAAGCAAGCAAGCAATCACGGCATCACCTGTAATCTGGCATGACACACTAAGTCAGTACATTGAATGTACTTGCAAGCTCGCAACAACCAAAAACATCAAGGCAAGACAACAACATAGCATTAAGTAGGTTAATGAAATTAACAGCTACCATGATACAACATCAACTACTCAGCACGATATGAAACTACTACAATACTGATAAATCACCTTCTCAGATCTCCATAACCATATCTCTCTTGGCTAACCGGCCAAGCAATATACCATCTCGATCACCTCGTGATCAAAACCAAACGGTGATCATTCAGGCGATCACAACCATGACCAACACTTGGTCTCAAACGGTGATCTTTCCGGCGATCACTACCATGGCCAACACTTGGTCCCCAACATCATCAACATCCTGCCAATCTGTACTGCTCAAAATGTCCACATATAAATCACCTATAAGTCATTCCGTCATGTGAGTGTTGATGAAACGGTGTGACCTAGTACGAACGTATGCCCATGACCGAGGACGCGACTATCGATAGATTAAACAAACTCACTCTACAGAGGTAGCGTACTTTACCCACACCACAGAACCCATGGCCTCGCACTCCCATTCGGGTGGACCAATGGCGTTCCGACAAAACCGATCTACTACCATGACACTCTCCCAGCCACTCTGACTAACTCCCTTCTAGGCTAAGTCATGGGTGGCCCCGTGTCTACCAAAGACACAACGACCACCGTCGTGGCCAAAACAATAAATGGTCCCAAACGGTGACCCACCGGCTATAACAACTAGGGGCACACAAGGCTTATGTCCGCCTACCTAATCAGGGTAGCGCGCCCATAACCTTCCCTCGTCGAGGCACCGGCGAGAGGCACAACAATAGCATCGCATTAGGGCCGTCCCATACCGGCAAATGTGGTTGCACTGGAAAAGCCTGGTTCAGTGGCACCTGACCAACTTAATGACGAAATTTAACCCCAAAAATATAACTGTGATAACTAATACTCCGATATCAACTATCAACTATAATCCAAGTCATGGCAATATCCAACCAATAATCCAAGCATAATATCATCATCTCAAAATACTCCAAGGGTAGCACAACACTACTATCATGATGAATCCGAAAACAATAATCCTACTACTCCAACAACAATAAAAAACCTATCCAGCTAAGATTCACACGTAAACATCATCTCCGAAACTAATACTCCAAGCAACAGTAACAAAACATTGACTTGCATCATGAAGATAATCATACTAACCACTAATAATCCAAAGGCAGCATGACATTAAAGTAATACACCAATATAATAACAGACACCCTGATGGAAAACAATCATAACATCAACCACTAATACTCCAATGGCAACAAGATACTCATCAACTACAAACATAACTCCTAGTAATCCAAACAATAGCATGGCATCAACAAGATCAAAATAAAACTCCGAGAAAATGCCATGCACATATCACTAGTAGCTAAACAATATTTTAAACAAGTTAAAAAAAATTAAACCATGTCACTGCATTACAGTGATGCAAATGGAGGGTGTGGCTTGCCTGGGGTGGAAGAAATCACCGGGAGAAAGTGCGAGAAACTCGCGGAACGAATCGCCGAAAAACGTTCTCTCTCGGAGGGGGCTGAATAGGGGCATGGGCATAATGGTCATTTTCAGAATGTCAAAACATGGTGAAAGTGATTCCATCAGAACGAGCTCAACGAAAGGAAGAAGTGGGCTTTGGATTCACCTCATTTAGAGTTACGAGGAAAAAGATACGAACGTTTAAAACTAAGGGACTAATCTGTAAAAATATCTTCTACGAACAGGTCCCTGGCGGTTTAAACTGAACGTGCCTTTTTGGAAAGACGTTTTCCAGAAGGTAAAACGCATTTCCGCCCGAATAAGAAGCGGAATACGCTTTCGATGGATTAAAGCGTACACGTCCAAAATGCGTCTCCACTTGCCACGTCAGCGTCAGCAGGGTCAACCCCCCGGGTCACTGACTGGTGGGGCCATGGGGTCCACGCGCCTGTTCAACTCCTTCCTCTCTCTCCTCCCGCTCCTCCTCTTCTTCCTCCTGATCGAGAATAGAGGCAAGGCGCGACAGAGCGCTGCCAGCGAAGGCCTGGCCGGCTCCGGCCACCTCGGGTCGAGGCGCTGGCACCGGCGGCCTCCACTCGGAGCACTGGGGAAGGGTCGAGGGCGACAGTGACTCGCGGCAACAGAGAAGCAGGGGCGGCGGTAGTCTTCGTGGCACAACCCTAGAGGGGCTCCGACGAGAGGGCAAGGGCACGGGGAGAGCTGCCGGAGTCTGGGTGGAGCCATGGTGGGGTCAGGAGGGAGGGGGAGGGCTCGGATGGCTCGGATTTAAGCCGAGCTTCGCGGCGGCCATGGCGGCAATGGAAGAGCAAGAGAGCAACTCCGGCTTGGTGGAGAGGCTAGGAAGGTTCCTGGGAGTTTGGGGAGGCTAGTGATGAACTCGGAGGGCTCGGGGAGGGCTATATATAGTCGGGCGAGAGGGATGGGCTCGGGTACCGCAGGGCACGTCCGGCCGAGGCTCTGGCAATGGCCAGTGAGCACGGGAGGGTGCGGGAAGGCAACGAGCTATTCATATAGAGGTCACGGAGGGGTAGACGACGCTGGGGAGTAGAGAAAGAATCCGAGCACCATTAAAACATGTCGGGGCATTGTGCTCCCGTGGGCATTCAGCGGCGAGTGTCGGTGAGCAAATGGACGGAGGGGGAGTGACGTCAGGGCGATGCGGTTGATCACGGGGAAGCCACTGGACAAGCTTGGGGGTCGATACAAGGAGAGCATGGACAAGCACAGCGCCGAGGTCGCACCAGAGCGCGTTTAATGCTCGCTAGGGCCATGGTCACCGCGTGAGCTGGCAAGGAGAAGACGCCAAGCGTTGGCAAATGTTGACTAGTGATAAGATCATCCAGGGGAGATCTCAACTATGGTGGTAGTTTGGTTAAAATTGCTATGGTTAAATGGTTATCACCCTCTGAAGTTTACTGCAGTAAACTTGGGTGAGCACTCGTGATCAACAGGAAGGATTTTGGGAGCAATGGAGTTGTCTGCGAGGTTGAGGGTAAGAAGGACTTTCATCCTGGTAACTTTGAGAAGATTTGGACCAGGCTTTAATATAGTTGCTTTCCAACTGCAAAACTGGTCCAGAAATGAAGATCATGATGATGCTCTCACATATAGTAGCAACTAGGGCTAAGATTGGGCAAAGCTTGATTATTTTATCATATGAAGATGATGAGAAAGGTTTCATACCATTTGGATAAACCAAAATGGTACTTCCTTCACAAGCATCTCCTTTGGATAGAAACTTGCAAAAATTCTAGAGGGATAATGTCTTGATGAAATATGCCCAAAAAGGGTGGAGATATGTTTTATGGGTATAAGAATGATCTGGTAATTTATCAGGATTTTTGAAGCAATATAAAATACACTTGCTTCACAACCTGAAAATGGCTCATGTGCTCACATAGATGATTGGATGGGGCTGAAAATGGGTGGAGGTTGTTAATATGAGCACATTAAGGAGTGTGCAAAAGTACAACTCATTTGGATATTCCTAGCTAGTACTTCCTTCACAATGGCTTCTGTTTGACAGAAACTTTGAAAAATTGTTGAGGAAGATTGGCTAGGCAAATAAAGTTGAACTTGTGCGTGAGGCAATTATTTGGACATATAAGCATGCCCAAGGAGTTGGGGAGCAATCAAGAGAAGATAGGTGGCACTTCCTTCATAGAAAACCACATTGGACAGAAATGAAGAATAATTATTGGGGAATTATTTTTGAACTGGCCAAGGAAATGTTTGGGCATATTTGAGTTATACATGACCCAAAGGAATTATGAGAATTAATTGGGAATTTTTGGATGGACAGAAATATAGGTTGCTTCACAACCTAGGGCAGATAGGGTTATTCCTTTAGTGAAAAAGGAATTTTTCCTGGCAAAATATTTTAGGGTCTGGTCAAGGAGTGAAGTGACATGATCTTGGCAAGGTTTTGAGAATTATTAGCCACTTGGGAGGGGGAATGAGGATGATTTCCTAGGTGGCAAGGCCACAGAACCACTCCAAAAAGAAAAATAGAGCAAAAACCAAATAAATCAAAAGAAAAAGAAAAGGACCAAAATCCAAGCTGTTACAACTCTTAACCCCTTAAAGAAATCTCGTCCTCGAGATTCGATAGCTCAGGGAACAAGTATGACTTGGGGACACCGTTTCCAACTCGGATATCCTTGTTCCTTTATTTATTGTTCCCCCAAGAATTCCATAACATCCACTTACCTTGATGTGGGGTGGTTTGCTTCAGCTTTCCCCAAATTCTGACGGGTCTTTGCTCATATACAAAATCCTTTTGCTTACGTCAATTCTCTCTTATCTGCGATGATATACCATGGATCTGAGCATAAAACTTTCTTTGGTCATGAAAACCTTTTTACTTCTGTCATGGGGTTGCTTCAAATAAATGCAGGCCTTCTGGTTTCAACAAATGCTGGGAATTAATCATGGCCATCTTCTGACAGAATCTGATTACTCATAGATGGTACTGATTTATCTTGATTTATTTCTTTGGCTCGAGCATGTGGCATATACAAGAGATTTGACTGCCTTCTGTCGTGAGCAATATAATGGTGTAGGGAGATATAGTGATGCCATACTTCAAATATTTACATCTTGATACTGGCCCGACAGGGGGCTGACGGACAAAAGCTTTTCCTGATGGACTGACCGTGTACTTGATTCCATCAGTGAGTATACCAAGTCTGAGCTGGTTGTTGGGCTTTTGATTTTTATCATGTGGCCGATATACCCATCTGTGGTAATAGGCCGTTGTATGCTTTCATGCTGCCGCTGAAGTCAAACTGCAGAGCTTGCAAAGAAATCTTGGTTCTGACATAGCAGAATTGGATATTCCAAGCTAACCATGTCAAGCGAGTCAGCGGGATATGAAAATCCTTGTAAAACAGAGTAGGCCCTTGAGAGTATGCCTTTGGGGATCCATATGGAATAATGGCCTCCAACTGATTTGGGTATCTGGACCCTGATGGTCGTGCAAAAATCATCATCCCTTTGCTGTCAGTCTCATCCTTTTTATTGTCATGATTTATTTTGTTAGAGTACCGTATTGAAATATCTTGGCCACACATGTCCTTGATTCTTCGTATGACCATGGACGTGATTAGTGCGATAGTTTTGACATTATTCCTTGGGCTTGTTTTTCTGACCTGTGTCCGCACATATATGACATATACTCGGGGCTTGTAGCTGTACAGAGCTTGTTGTTGAGATCAATCATACAAGACAAGGTTTTATGATATCTCCTTGTCAGTTGTGGGAATAATGACTTTGGTATCCATTGTCATGACTGTGGATTATGTGATGCCATCTCCAAATATTATCGCTCCTTGCATCACATGAGATGTATCTCTGCTTATTTTCCTTTTCCTGACTAGGGAGGTTGTTGAACCCTTACTTTTCTTGGGTATATCTGTTGGATCACTGTCGCGTCTCATATGAGTGACTGATATGACTGGGGATGCATGCTCACCACATGTAAGAAGGATATGCCACCGATCACTCGATCCTTGTGGTAGATATATGTTTTGACTGGATTTTACCTCTGACAAAATTATTGCAAGTCTGGTCCTTGAACTGTACTGCCATACATTTGCAACTCATCATATAATCTCTGAGGATGGTGCAATATTGTGGTACTGACGCAGACTGGGTGGCCTACAAGAGAATCCATCCGAGTAGCTTGCTGAGGAAGACTTGTTAACTTCTGCTCAAATCTTTTGTATGGTTATCATGCGGAAGAAGTGTTTATAGCTTACACACAAAGCTTGGTCTGATTATTGTGCTGGAGAAGCCTAAGTTCCGTACTTGAGAAGATTCTCCTCAGGTTTGCTTGTTGAGAAAAAATCATTTTCGTCTGTCAGGAGCCTTTACTGAGGTGTCTTGTTGTGAAAGACTGGGTATCGCGGGCCGGAAATTGTTCACATATCATACTAAGGAAAATTGAGGAGCCTTGCATCATAAATTTCTTCCGATAGCGTGTGGAAGAATACTAGGTTCCTTATATACAAAACTTCATACTTTCATGCAGACTGAAATCCATACACATGCCCATAATATTCTGAGGTTGATTATTTGCCTGAGAAAAATAGTTTGGTTGTCTTCCTTGAGCATATCACATTCTGACTTTATTTTAGATAGTAACATATTTCAAGCATCATGCATTGCTGAGCCAAACTTTTGTATATGATCCATACCTCTGTCTAAAAATATATCGTTGGTCTTGTACCTGACTTGTCTTTCTACTGGCTGGATCATAACTGCTGTGAGGATTTTGCACTAATGTAGACTCGATGCTGATGGTCAATCCAAAACACCATTGGTATTCTAAGCAGATATTAATGCCATAATGCAGTTGATTGGGTAGACCATAATGCTTAGCTGAGCTTCTTCCAAATATTTGAAATCGTTATTGCTTCTTCAAGTCCGGTGTCGGTTGATGAGCAACTCTTTATAGGGGGAAAATAATGTAACACCGGGGCCCAAAAATAAAGAAGCAAAAGAAAACTAAACTAAACAAAAGAACACAACAACAATCAATTCACACAATCAATGTCATATATTACTACTAGTCACACAATATGCATGCCTACTTAAGCACACAAATCTCACGGGATCTCTGGTTGTACGATCTAGCATGCTGTGACGATGTGCACAAGGACGAATAAATGTGTGGAAGAATTGGTGTAAACAACGCTACACCAAGTGCTAGCTTAATTAGCCAGGTGGCAACCTGAACTAGCTCGGACGGAGGACGTACTCGGTAATCATGCAGTAGGAGATAAAGGTCGCAACCACATTATTATCAAGCGGACGGAACAAGATCCGTACTCATCCAAGAAATAGGCTAGCGGGGAAAAACTGAGGCTGGTGACATTGCCCTTTCTTGATAACTAAGATAGTTAAGGGTTTCCAACACGACAAAATAAAAAGGATGATCCGGGATAGAAGCATGTCCATCACCAAAACGATAGAAGGGACTGAAAGAAAGACATCGGCGTGATACCTATGCACCATTTTTGCAAACAGTGTCGGGATCACTTGGCATCACTGTGCTGGGTCAGAAATGACACCAAACACCGAAAGAAAAAGGAACTGGAGAAATGCAGAGGCTGAACTGTAGTGGATCTGAACCGATTCCAGCTACACTCACCAGATAAAACCGTTGGCAACAAATAATAAGGCTATATGCACGCTATGCAACAAACAAATGCAGCAACCAAATGCAATAAACAAGCCAGACTCTATACTACCGATTTCTACTGGTTTCTACCGCTCGTGCTGACTAGGATGTCCTATAGCCAGACCTGCTCTGATACCAAGCCTGTGGCACCCCGACTGAAAGAAACCGGAACGCGCCGTATTCCAGCCTAGAGATCAAGGAGCAGTCTCTGGAATACGGCACTCCTTGACATAGAACAAATCAGCTCTTATTACTAGAATAATAATACATGGGTCTGATGTTACAAAGGTTCACATCAGCACAGCGACACTAAGCCTACGATACAACGCTTGCTCTATGCTAGCAGCAGAACAACTCGTAGCAGCAGAAATCTTCTAGCAGTGGAACAACGACGAAGGTAGTGAACTCCACTCCACAGGGACTCTGGCTGGGACACGATCTAGCTCGCACGAACGGAAGCCACAACAAGCAAGCGAACAAACACGGCATCACGTGCAATCTGGCATGACACGCCAGGTCAGTACATTGAATGTACTTGCAAGCTCACAACAACCAAAAACATCAAGGCAAGACACCAACATAGCATTAAACAGGTTAATTAAATTAACAGCTACCATGACACAACATCAACTACTAAGCACGATATGAAACTACTACAATACTGATAAATCACCATCTCAAATCTCCATAACCATATCTCCCTTGGTAACCAGCCAAGCAATATACCATATCGATCACCTCGTGATCAAAACCAAACGGTGATCATTCCGGATATCACAACCATGACCAACACTTGGTCTCAAACGGTGATCTTTCCGACGATCACTACCATGACCAACACTTGGTCCCCAACATCATCAACATCCTGTGCCAATCTGTACTGCTCAAAATGTCCACATATAAATCACATATAAGTCATTCCGTCATGTGAGTGTTGATCGAACAGTGTGACCTAGTACGAACTTATGCCCATGACCGAGGACGCGGCTATCGATAGATTAAACAAACACACTCTGTAGAGGTAGCGCAGTTTACCCACACCACAGAACCCATGGCCTCGCATTCCCATTCGGGTGGACCAATGGTGTTTCGACAAAACCAATCTACTGCCATGACACTCTCCCGGCCACTCCGACTAACTCCCTTCTGGGCTAAGTCATGGGTGGCCCCGTGTCTACCAAAGACACAACGACCACCATTGTGGCCAAAACGATAAACGGTCCCAAACAGGGACCTGCCGGCTATAACAACTACATGCACACAAGGCTTATGTCCGCCTACCTGATCAGGGTAGCGCGCCCATAACCTTCCCTCGTTGGAGGAATCGGTGCGGGGCACGACAATAGCATCGCATTAGGGCCGTCCCATACCGGCAAATGTGGTTGCACTTGAAAAGCCCGGTTCAGTGGCACCTGACCAACTTAATGACGGAATTTAACCCCAAAAATATAACTATGATAACTGATACTTCGATATCAACTATCAACTATAATCCAAGTCATGGCAATATCCAACCAATAATCCAAGCATAATATCATCATCTCAAAATACTCCAAGGGTAGCACAACACTACTATCATGATGAATCCGAAAACAATAATCCTACTACTCCAACAACAATAACAACGCTATCCAGCTAAGATTCACGCATAAACATCATCTCCGAAACTAATACTCCAAGCAACAGTAACAGAACATCGACTAACATCATGAAGATAATCATACTAACCACTAATAATCCAAAGGCAGCATGACATTAAAGTAATACTCTAGTGTAATAACAGATACCCTCATGAAAAACAATCATAACATCAACCACTAATACTCCAATGGCAACAAGATACTCATCAACTACAAACATAACTCCTAGTAATCCAAACAATAGCATGGCATCAACAAGATCATAATAATACTCCGAGAAAATGCCATGCACAGATCACAAGTAGCTAAAACAATATTTAAACAAGTTTAAATAAATTAAACCATGTCACTGCATTATAGTGATGCAAATGGAGGGTGTGGCTTGCATGGGGTGGAAGAAATCACTGGGAGAAAGTGTGAGAAACTCGCGGAATGAATCGCCGGAAAACGTTCTCTATCGGAGGGGGCTGAATAGGGGCAAGGGCATAATGGTCATTTTCAGAATGACAAAACATGGTGAAAGTGATTCCATCAGGACGGTCTTGACGAAACGAAGAAGTGGGCTTCGGATTCACCTCATTTGGAGCTACGAGCAAAAAGATATGGACGTTTAAAACTCAGGGACTAATCTGTGAAAATATCTTCTACAAACAGGTCCCTGGTGGTTTAAACTAAACGTGCCTTTTCAGAAAGACATTTTCGAGAAGGGAAAACACAATTCCGTATGAATAAGAAGTGGAATACGCTTTTTGGTGGATGAAAGCGTACACGTCCAAAATGCGTCTCCACTTGCCACATCAGCGTCAACAAGGTCAACCCCCCGGATCACGAACTGGTGGGGCCGTGGGGTCCATGCGCCTGGTCAACTCCCTCCTCTCTCTCCTCCCACTCCTCCTCTTCTTCCTCCCAATCGGGAACAGAGGCGAGGTGCGACAGAGCGCTGCCGGCGAAGGCCTGGCCGGCTCCGGCCACCTCGGGTCGAGGCGCTGGCACCGGCGGCCTCCACGCGGAGCACCGCACCCATCCAGCACCACAGCAACACTGGGGAAGGGTCGAGGCCGATGGAGACTCGCGGTAACAGAGAAGCAGGGGTGGCAGTGGTCTCCGGGGCACGGCCCTAGAGGGGCTCCGACGAGAGGGCAAGGGCACAGGGAGAGCTGCCGGAGTCTGGGTGGAGCTATGATGGGGTTAGGAGGGAGGGGGAGGGCTCCGATGGCTCAGATTTAAGCCGAGCTTTGCGGCGGCCATGGCGGCGATGTAAGAGTAGGGGAGCAGATCCGGCTTGGTGGATAGGCTAGGCAGGTCCCTGGGAGTGTGGGGAGGCTAGTGATGAACTCGGAGGGCTCGGGGGAGGGCTATATATAGCTGGGCGACAGCGATGGGCTCGGGAGCCGTCGGGCACGTCTGGCCGAGGCTCTGGAGACGGCCAGCGAGCACGGGAGGGCGCGCGAAGGCGATGAGCTATTGATTCAGTGGTCACGGAGGGGTAGACGACATTTTGAAGCAATATAAAATACACTTGCTTCACAACCTGAAAATATTGCAAGAATCAAAGATTGGCTCCTGTGCTCACATAGATGATTGGATGGGGCAGCGAATGGGTGGAGTTGGTTAATATGAGCACCTTAAGGAGTGTACAAAATTACAACTCGTTCGGATATTCCTAGCTAGTACTTCCTTCACAATGGCTTGTGTTTGACAGAAACTTTGAAAAATTGTTGAGGAAGGTTGGCTAGGCAAATAAAGTTTAACTTGTGCATGAGGTAATTATTTGGACATATAAGCATGCCCAAGGAGTTGGGGAGCAATCTAGAAAAGATAGGTGGCACTTCCTTCACAGAAAACCACACTGGACAGAAATGAAGAATAATTATTGGGGAATTATTTTTGAACTGGACAAGGAAATGTTTGGGCATATTTGAGCTATATATGACCCAAAGGAATTATGAGAATTAATTGGGAATTTTTGGATGGATAGAAATATAGGTTGCTTCACAACCTAGGGCAGATAGGGTTATTCCATTAATGAAAAAGGAATTTTCCCTGGCAAAATATTTTAGGGTCTGGTCAAGGAGTGAAGTGACATGATCTTGGCAAGGTTTTGAGAATGATTAGCCACTTGGGAGGGGGAATGAGGATGATTTCCCAGGTGGCAAGGCCACAGAACCACTCCAAAAAGAAAAACAGAGCAAAAACCAAATAAATCAAAAGAAAAAGAAAAGGGCCAAAATCCAGGCGGTTACAACAAGCCACTCTGGAAGGGAAAAGAAAAGGAAGGGGCCAAAACCAGGCGGTTACAACAAGCCACTCTGGAAGGGAAAAGAAATCTCGTCCTCGAGATTTGGTTGCTCAGGGAACAAGTATGCATATACTGACTTAAGGAAACCGTTTCCAACTCGGGTATCCTTTTTCCTTTATTGTTGTTCCCACTAAATTTTTATCTGACTGGCTCTGGGTGGTCTGTCTCACTATATCCACATTCTGACGGATCTTACCTTGCTTGCTCATGTTTATACTGGCTTCAATTCTTTTCATATCTGCTGACTTAGCTGAGTGTGATAGATTACCCTGACTGAGATATATTGCCTGTCTCACAAATTCGAGGGTGATTTCCAGTTGTTGTGTCTGCATTGACAACCTTCCATGAAGTGATGATCAGATTTTCTTGATGAACACCCCAAGATATGACTCCTTGCATTGGGTTTCTCAAGTAAAGGCAGGTCCTTCGAGTTCCAAACTGTGAGTTGACGCATAACCGTTTCCTGACAGATTCTGACTCATCGCAGAAGTTTCTGAATCATCTTAACTGGCTCCACTGTCTTGAGTATTAGATCTATGCCAAATATTTCTCTTGGCCAGTTTAAAGGGGTACGAACCTTTATGATATTATCCCCAGACTTGACTGACGGTGGTTCTGAGAGACGAAATTTTATCCATGCCAAGCTCTCCTTTGGTGATTCTCATAATTGAGGGCACACACTTCCAGACTGTTATTCCACATACTGATCACTCACTATGTTGGCATATCCTTGGAGATAGTGGGCTGTGCGCTGCTTTACCATATTTGCTGGAGTCAAACTGTTGAATTGTCCTTTGATCGGACTTCACAGACCAGTTATTCGATACAGGAAAATCTGAGCACATGTGGTCAACTGAGCGGGTTGTCTGGATATGGGGTTCCTTACCAAAATTGAGTAGACACCGCAGGTGAATATTCATGGTGCAGACTAAGGCATAGCATAGTGGTGGGAAGGGGCTGATGCCTTCCCACCCACCCAGGTTCAAGGCATGGTACTTCCAATTTGGCTTTGTTGCACCAATTATACTGTAGGGGGTTCCCTTACAGTCTTTCTGTCAAAAAATATATATTCATGGTGATCCATACTGACTCAAACTGTTTGGGGTATCTGCACCATGTGAGTCTTGCAACAGTTTTCATACCTACATCACTGGTCTTGCTCCTTCATTCCTGTTTTCCTTGTCTGGATCCTTGGCTAAAGGAGAAGGATCATATTGTTTTTCCATGTGACCATAGTTTCTGTCGGGTGCAATATTCTGACAGCCATTCTCCTATCTGCATCTTCTGACATGGTGCTATTGTCTAAATGGCAGGTTCATCACCTCTCAAGTTCTGACCGTAGGAAAATGATTATCCAAACCCTTGCAAGAAATCGGCAAATAAATCAGTAGCCACCAGAACAGTCTTTACAACTTAGATCTGGGACATTACTGAAATAACTCAACCATGACTCAGGACGGCTGAAGAGCAGCTCAGAGCATGAGACGTCGATAAGAAGAAGGTGGCAGCTCCCTAAAATAGCCAAAAAGCAACTATAGGGCTTCTGCTACAAAAAGAAACTCAACAGCATTACGAGACGGCTGAAAAGTAGCTCAGATATCGTGACGGTTGTTGAATAGAGAAATAAAAATCGGGATCCACCCCGGATAGCTAAAAACAGCTCATATCACAGGTGTGGTGCCTTTACTCGAGAAAAGGAGACAAGGGCTCATCAGGATCATCTTCCAGGTTCACAGGTACTTGTACTGAGCTCATTGTTGTCGTCAATCTTCATAATCCTTTATCACACTGCGGTGTATAGCTAGCTTGCTTCCTTTAACAATCCTCATGTGGTTGTCAGATCCTTATCCGAGTGACTTGCAAAACCTAGGGGCAATGCTACCGCATATATGTGAGAATCTAATTCCTGAGGCAGACTTGCTTTCTGACTGATTCTTGCTTCTGACTAAACTATTGCGAACCTGGTCCTTGAGATGCACTGGCATATACTGTCAATCCGTAGTGGAATATCTTGTACCAATGCCATACTGAGGAAGATTGGATGACTTATGCTGGACTATCCTCCTTTCTGAGTATATGGCACAGCCTTGCTTTCTTCCAGGCATATCATGTTTCAGAATCATCCTCAACGAAGAATCAAACCTTGTATCTGAACCATGCCTTTGACTGATAATATACTGTCAATCTTGCACGTAGCTTATCTTCTTGCTAATTTGATCATTGCTGATATGAAGAGTGCACACTGAGGTAGACTTTATTATCCGTACCATGATAAGATATCCCCAAATCACAATGCAGCGGCTAAGGATACTATTGGGAAAAATGCACGCTAATGCAAACTCGATACTGGCAGTCCCTCCAAGATTTCTTTTGCATCCAGACAAGATATTCCCAATTTCACTGCAGTCTGCTGATGATTCCATTCTGTTTAGCTGAGCTTCCAAACATTTGAACTCATTGTTGATTCTTCGGGTCCGGTCTCGGTTGACGAGCAACTTTAATAAGGGGAAAATTTGCAACACCGAAGGCCCAAAGAAAGAAACAAAAGAAACAACAAAAACAAAAGCACACATGCACACAAATAATGTAACTAATCTCAAACAATCATCACATATTACTACTACTCACACAATAATATGCATGCATACCTAAGCACACAAATCTCACAGAGACTCCGGTATTACGGTCTAATATGTTGTGGCGGTGTGCATGAAAGTGAGTCTCCGTGTGGAATGAGTTGGTCTAACCAAGGCTACACCAAGCGCTAGCTGAACACCGGCTGGGTCTGGATGGATACAGAGGCGAGGATGGACTTGGCGATCATGTAGCGAGAAATGGAGGTCACGGCCACATCATCATCAAGCGTATGAAAGGGAATCGTACACGTCCAAAGAACGAGATGATAGGGTAGGGTAGCGTTGGAAAAGCAAGGCTTGATGGCATTGCCCTTTTCTAATAACAAAGATTAGTAAGGGTTGCCAAAGGGACAAGATGGATGGCACGATTCATGATAGAAACAAATCTATCACCGAAACGATATGGCGGGTGGCGGAAAGATATCAACGCGATACCTGAGCATAACTCCTGCAAATGGTGTATGGAACACTGGGTACCAGGGCATCACCCTGCTAGGACAAAGATGACCCCGAACACTAAAGAGCGGGCATGCTAAGAAGGAGGGTGCAGGTAGTGGATCGAAACCGATGCCACCTACACTCACAAGATAAACCGTTAGTGACAATATAATGAGTCTATATGCATGTTATGCAACAAACAAATGCAACAATCAAGTGCAACAAAACAAATGGGGGTCTATGCTACCATTTTCTAACGTTCGCGCAGGCTAGGGCATCCTACAGCCAGACCTGCTCAGATACCAAGCCTGTGGCACCCCGGCTCAGAGAAACCGGAACGCCCCATATTCCAGCCCAGTGATCGAGGAGAAGTCTTCTGGAATACGGCATTGCTTAGCATAGAACAAATCAGCTCTTTATTACAATATATATTGGGTACGAGGGGATTCGATATAACGGGGAATTACATCGGCATGGCGAGACTACGCCTGCCACTATTGCTTTACGCAAGCAGCAGAACAATGTGAAGCAGCGAAATAACTCTAGCAGCGGAACAACGGTGATGGTGGTGAACTCCACTTCGTAGGGACTCCCACTCGAACGCTTATCCTAGCTCGCAAACAAGGGATCCACGACAAATAAGCAATCAAATCTGACATGACCTGCAAACTGGCATGACATGCTAGGTCAGTACATTGAATGTACTTGCAGGCTCACAATAACCAGAAGCATTCAAGACAAATAGCAGCATGGCAATTACAGGTTAAGCAGAAATTGACATGATGTCATCAGAACAACATGGCATGAACAACATGATACCACTAGCACAATATAAGCATGGCATGAACATATAAACATGATAAATCTAGCCTGCAACATGATGACGCTATCATGCACCAACTTACTCTGCTCGGGTTACCTCGTAACCATCACATGCATCACTTACCATCCTCGGACATCACATGATCATCTCAGGATCAACTCAAGCTTGGTATAAAAAATACCGTAGTAATCAATACATGACCACAAGGAGCTTGACCTTTACCCGTGATTCTCGCATAACACCACAAATATCCAACAACTCGGTATCCTCGATACCACGGTGATCCTCTCATGATCACATAAGATCAACCAACTCATCATCGAATCAGGGTTGTTATTAAGCACATCATTATTATTACTGGTGACCCATAGTGTGACCGACTATGAACTGGGCCCATATCCACGGGCGCGGCTATCAATAGATTTTAACACACTCTGCGGAGGTTAGCACACTGTACCCACACCATGGAACCCATGGCCTCGCACTCCCATTCGGGTGGACCAATGTTGTCGGGGATATACCCCGCGGTATAAACCGCTGGATGTATGACCCGGCTAGAGTTTGGCGATTCACTGGCAACCCACTTGGACATGGCGGTTTACGGTTCATTGGTAATCCGGCAGGCGGGTCAGAGGAGCGACAAGACCTGGTGGCCCAACGGGCGGTTTATGGAAGGCCGGATCATGCTATGGTGGGCCGGTTTAAGAGAAAAGGCGTGAGGAATATTTACTTTACAAGGAAGACCCGGACTTGTATCCGGTTTTTATTAGAAGGGAGACTAGTCCTAATCCTAATAGGACTCCACATGTAACCGGCCCCTTCAACATATATAAGGAGGGGCAGGGCTCCCCAAAGAGGGACAGGCTACAAGCAAGAAACAATCTTAGCTCTAGACACAAAGAGGAGAGCCGGTTTACGGCGACACCCTCGTGATGATAATGAGACCTAGCCTCAAACAGCATGTAGGGCTATTACCGGATGATGTTTCCCGGGGCCCGAAGCTGTCTAAATCCCTGTCTTGTGTTGCGTCTCTCGATTCCACTTAACCCCTCTCAAGCTACCACATAGATGCGTTGGCCTCGCGACTAAGTACTGACACTAAGGACATCTGACGTGACAATTCCACGACAGTTGGCGCCCACCGTGGGGCCTACGCACGGTGGTGTTGAGTTCTTGGAGGGCCCTAATTCCGGAATCAAGAAGCACGCGATTGATCAGATGAAAAAAGAATCGGCGTGGAGCAACCACGCAGAAGAGCCGGCAAATTTTTGTTGGAAGATCAGAATTATGGTTAAGGCTTTGGGAACCGGCGGATACGAGATTTGTAAAGATGTTAGGGTTTGCGTGCGGCGCCTCACGCGTTGCACGGCGACCCATCGAATCCGAGCATAGGTCATTTTTGCCCGCTGCAGACGGACCGGACAAGATGTATTACACTATCCGTGTCATATGCCTACTCTTTTTCGCGTCCACATCAGTACGGATTGATGTTTAACCCGGCCGCAGTGATCCAAGGAATTAAACAATTATTACATGGCGGGGCTACCGATGATTGAGGGAAAGCTGCTCTCGTTTGGAATATACTATTATGGTTCTATTCGAGCAAGGTTCAGAATTCGTTTTTTAATCATTGCTTTGACTAAACCAGCAACTAGTACTATTACGTGAAGCTACTACATAGTAGTATTGGTTCAGGTTTTTCAATTAGCAAGGGGAACGGCCTCGACCCAGATTCAAGATTTAGTCACGACCTGGATTCTGCTTCATGGCTGAGTCGCCCACACCGATCAAACCGCCGTCAGGATTGCCAAACCATCGGGATGGTCAAAATTTGGTTGCATATACACTGTTATGTTGTTTATAAATCCAAAAAGATCAACTCATAGCCTTGGTGTTCAAACCTTAGTGTGGAAAAAGTAATCTATCCGCTGATCCATCAGCACGGGAAAATAGAGCTAATGGTCAGCGACTATCTGATCTACGAAGGAAAGAAGGCAACAACTTGGAGGAGGACATGGACGTGAGCAAATTCATTCAGCCACGACTCGGAAGCAGACGTCTCCGCGGACTTGGGCTTGATCGTTGACTCGCCTCCGCCTCTGCCGCAAGCTGCTGGCCGCAACAGCCGCGCCAAGCTGGTCTCGGCCTGTGCCTCGCCCGCAAGTCTGCTCACGAGCCACCACTGCGCCAGCATCTCACCTCCCCCGCGGCTGCGCCACATCGCCCGTGAACCGCCAAAGATTATATTGAGCCGCCTCTGATGCGGCATACAGATCATCAGTCATTCGCAAACATCAGGTGATATTTGTCTAAATTCATCTTATTAAACACTTACTGTCTTCTGCCAAAGAACAATTATTTTGCCCTGTAACATTTTTACACAGGACAATTGTTTATGTCATTATACCACGGATGCACGTTCGGCTGTGCCGCGCAGCTTCATGGACATGCGAATCGCGGTCCGGTTTACATCAATGCACCGGCCGACTCGCCCGTCCGCACCGCTTTACAAACACCACGGACAACTCGCATGTCCGCGCCATCTTACAGACATCGCGGCCGATTCACCCGTCCGCACCGGTTTACCACGCCGTGGCCGGTTCACCCGTGAGCGACTTCAACTCCACCTAGCGATCATCAATTTCATGGCGGATTATTTTCGGCCTGGCACATCAGGTGATATATTTTATTGGCACATATTATTTTTGTCAAGGAGCAGTTTATCTTTGCCTTGGTCTGCAATATTGGTGATACAGGACAGTTGTTCACTACATCAAAACGGCGTGGTTAACTCGCCCGTCCGCACCGGTTTACAACACCGCGGCCGGTTCATCTTTTTGAGCCGCCTATGATGCTGAGGTCATCTTTTCCGTCCATTTCTCACGGCCTGGTCTACATCAACATACCGGGCCGCACCTATCTGCATGGGCTGTTTATTGAAGTATGAGCAAGTCACAGCTTGGGTAGCCCGGCTTTCTTTCAAATTGTAGGCAAATTATTATCAATCGCCATTTGCACTGGATGGTTCAATGGGCAGGCGCACAAGTCGCCGCCACTACAGTTTGGTTAACTTCAAATCACCAGTTGGAAGGAACCATTGGCCGAGTTGCTGACACGGCTCATACGGGATCATTTATAACCCGCCGCAGTCACCTCAACCTTCTGTGGATTCACATCAAGCTATCAACACCAATGATATACAAGTTATGCCGGTTTATATCACGGTCAAATATGGAGAATCTCAAGCCAACTCTTCGAGTCACCTTGAGACTCGGGGGCTACGATGACATAACTCAGCAAATCTTGCCAGTTTCAGCAAAGTTAAAAACCCAGGACGATGGAGGGAAAGATAACCCGGTCCCGGAGGCTACTGTTATGAAAATTTAAAGGCTGTCGGAAAATTTCCGTCTTAGAAAGTATATAACAGTTACAAAATCCCGGCTCAGTGAAGAAGTTCCGGATCATCAGAAAGGATTCCGGTTTAAAATCCGGCTCAAGGGAAGTCAGTCTCACTGAAGCTCTCAAGTATCCAGTTTACAATCCGGTTCAAGAGAAATATATTCTCCCACAAAGCTCTCAAACTCTCAAATCCGGTTTAAAAATGTCCGGTTCAAAAAGGAATTAACTTCTTGCAAGTTCGAGTTGAAAGGCCATCAGAAAATTTCCGGCTGAAAATGAAGATTCCGGTTTACAATCCGGTTCAAGGGAAAGATGTCTCCCACAAATCCTTGAAGCTCTCAATATCCGGTTCAAAATCCCGGTTCAAGAAGGATTTATCTCTTGCAAAAAGTTAAAAGGTGCCAAAGAAGACTTGCTGCCATGATGCGCGGTCCAAACATGGGTATCATGCCTTATTGGCTTATCATATTATTGGTCACTTGGGGGCTTGGTCGTATCCGAACCATAGCCACGCCTCTTGATCAGCCTAGTGACATAACATCACTGGGGGCCTTGGTCGTGTCCGAACCAACGCGACACCTTTTGATAGGCGACAGCCACCAGATCACTTGGGGACATGGTCAAGTCTGAACCAGTCACGCCTCTTGGTCGGCCTAAGGCCACAAAATCACTTGGGGGCTTGGTCGAAGCCGAACCATTGTCACGCCTCTTGATCTGGCATATATGCCACGAATCATTTGGGGACCTGGCTGACTTGAACCATAGCTACACCTTATTGGGAGCTTGGTCGTGTCCGACCATGGTAACACCATCTGATCGGCTCAGTAAAGCCTCTTTTTGGAAATGGTCTTATCATTGCCTTTGCTTCCATTTTTTTTCATAACTGTTATTTGATTTTTGTTGCGTTTTTTAAACCGACAACGTTTTAATCCGGTTCAACTGTCAATTACAAATTGACGAAACACGGTCAAATCTTAATCCGGAGGCCATCTGCCCGGTTTGATTTTCTGTTACCATCCTATTATGGAGTAAACCGGTGTTTATCAACCCGGCTTGACTTTCAATTACAAGTTGTCAATACAGGATCAAGTTATAATCCGGAGACTATCAGCCCGGTCTGGTTTGACTACGAGTCGCCAGTATTATATATGGTTAAACCGGTGTTTATCACAACCCGGTACGGTTTATCATCAACCGGCACAGTAGGAAAGGAGTTATCATTACTCAAGATTGGGGTTATCACTCTTACTACAAAAAATTGGTAAACCAATGATGTGATTCAATATCACAGGTATGATATATTTCATTGATTATTCTTAAGTGCAGCCTTGGTTATAAACCTAGGTTATATGTTGGGCATTATGACCCGTCCGGCGGTAAACCGCTAGGACACTTTAAACTTGTTGTATGCAGAGACAGGTTGAATAAAGCATGATGATAAATTATCCGGTGTTTATTAAACCGGCCTGGCTTTAAGACGATAAGTCGCCAGTATATGATGGGAAATTATCCGGAGTTTATTAAACCGGCCTGGCTTTGGACTATACGTCGCCAGTATATATTTGGGTTGCGCCATTGGAATCATGCGCTTATAAATGATTGGGTTATATTATTCAAATAGCCAAATTTGGCTGAATTTTCATTATGATATTGGATGAATTTTTCATACCGGATTATATTATCTTGAATAGCCAACATGGCTGGATTTTTATGGTTATTAGTAACCGGTATTATTGAGTTTTCAAAGTCGCTTTTGCGCAACAGTTATTATTTTATCAAAGGATATGATTTGTTCTACAATGGAAGGAATAGTCCCGAGTCGCTGCAGGCTCACGACCCGGCACTTGGGGGCTACATTATTCAAATTGAGATTACATGCAAGTCTCATGTCGCTGCAAGCATGCACCATGACACTTTGGGGCTAATGCAAAGTAATTTTCTGCTCATATTATTGAAGACCCGACTCATCACATTATAATGAGTCGGCCCTTGGGGGCTACCAATTGCTCCTGTCAACAGTTGAAGGTACAAAGTTTTTTATTCATTATATTGAAGAGTCCACTGCTCAGTTGGTAAAGCACAAGGCTCTTAACCTTGTGGACGTGGATTCATGTCCCATGATGAGGGTTACATCATATGATGTTATTTTCATTGAAGTATATATTAAAGTCCCAGCTCAATATTATCTTACTGAGCCGGCCCTTGGGGGCTACACATCATTGCTCAAATCTACATGATTATACCTACAAAGTCCCTGCTCATTATTGCATAATGACCCGGCTCTTGGGGGCTACACTGGTTGAAGTTTTTATGAGTATAAGACAATTGCAAGTCCCAGGTTGTTGTAAGCATGATAACCCGGCACTTGGGGGCTACATAGTATGGAGTATTCAGTTTTTACTAGTCACTGGGATGAACAACATGGATTTCTTCTTAAGTGGCAGTATTTATATTGAAGCAAGTCTTAAGCCATCACTTTGTTCTGCTCAAGACTTGGGGGCTACAGGTATTATATTATTATCGAAGAACTATTTTCAAATTCTCTGTTTTGAGCAAACTGGATTAACCCGGCGTCACCAATCATTATGACCTTGTGTCTGTAACCCGGCGTCATCAATAATCATGAACTGGCATTAGCAACAATCATGAACCGGTGTTGGCAACAATCATGACCCGGAATTATCAGTTTTTATAACCAGACAATGGTGGTAATCATAAACCGGCAAGTTTTACATCTTCAAGCCGGCTGGATATCAGTTGAATATTTCAGAGACTAATATTTTTGTCAAGTCAAAGCATTGAAGGCCGATTCAAATGGATTCTTTATTTACAAGTATCTTTTGCAAGCAAATTGATTATGAAGATGGTTATTAACTTGGAAGGAAGAAATGACAAGGATTTAAGGATGATCAAGTGCCGGCTTACAAGTATATTTAAACCGGAGCACGACCTGACAAATTTGTTCTTGTTGCAGATTAGTTTAACATGGATGAATCCAAATTAAACTGGGGGCTAATGTCGGGGATATACCCCGCGGTATAAACCGCCGGATGTATGACCCGGCTAGAGTTTGGCGATTCACTGGCAACCCACTTGGACATGTCGGTTTACGGTACATTGGTAATCCGGCAGGCGGGTCAGAGGAGCGACAAGACCCGGTGGCCCAACGGACGGTTTATGGAAGGCCGGATCATGCTATGGTGGGCCGGTTTAAGAGAAAAGGCGTGAGGAATATTTACTTTACAAGGAAGACCCGGACTTGTATCCGGTTTGTATTAGAAGGGACACTAGTCCTAATCCTAATAGGACTCCACATGTAACCCGCCCCTTCAACATATATAAGGAGGGGCAGGGCTCCCCAAAGAGGGACAGGCTACAAGCAAGAAACAATCTTAGGGCTAGACACAAAGAGGAGAGCCGGTTTACGGCGACACCCTCGTGATGATAATGAGACCTAGCCTCAAACAGCATGTAGGGCTATTACCGGATGATGTTTCCCGGGGCCCGAAGCTGTCTAAATCCCTGTCTTGTGTTGCGTCTCTCGATTCCACTTAACCCCTCTCAAGCTACCACATAGATGCGTTGGCCTCGCGACTAAGTCCTGACACTAAGGACATCTGACGTGACAATTCCACGACACCTAGAAAAATTTGCAGCCATAATGGAGCAAGATAAAGTGCACTTTCTTCACAAACGGAAAATTTGGACATAATCAAAGAATTGAAGATGAGCTCATATGGAGGCATGACATGAGCTCTACTTTGGTGGAGGGCTATAATATGATGATATGAAGGACCGTGCAAAAGTGCAACTCATTTGGATATGCCTAGCTTGTACCTCCTTCACAAAGTTCCTTTCTGGACAGAAACTTTTGAAAATCATAATTAAATGACTACTAGGAAAATGAGGTTGCATTTTGGCATGCGGCAATGATATGGACAGGAAAAGATGTACAAGGAAAATAGCACTTGCTTCACAATGTGCCATTTAGGGCAGAATAGGAAAAGAATTATTTCAAGATTATTTTTAAACAAGGCAATGAAAAGCTTGGCCACATTTGATGAAGATATGACCCAAAAAAATTATGATAATTATTTAGGAATTTTAGGAGTGAGGGAAATATAGGTTGCTTCACAACCTAGGGCAAAAGGATTATTATTTTAATAGAAAATGAATATTCCCAATAAAAAAATATTGGGATTTGGGCTAGGATGAAAATGACAGGGTCTAGGTTTGGATAGGTGTCGGGGAAGCTGATCCACATACACCTATGGGAACCGGCGGACCGAGCCCCTTTCGGTTCGGCGAGGGGCGGAGATCGCACGAAGAGCGGATCGAGGCGAAGCACACGAGCAGTTTACCCAGCATCGGAGCTCTCCGGAGAGATAATACTCCTACTGCTGCTTGTCTGATTGTATTGAGCTCTTGCTCGGGAGCGCTTAGTGCTACAGTACACACGAGCTGCTAACGAGACCGAGCGTGAGTGTTCTCTGGTTTCCGAACCCCCCTTCTATGTTGCGCATGGGCCTCCTTTTATATGCTCAAGGGGTCACCGACAAGTGGCAACGTAGGCAAGGGTAAAAATGGAAAAGGAGGGGTGGTTGGTACAGCTACTTGTACAGTGTATCCTACCTAACCCTGACGGCAGGGGACAAAGGCATTAAATGCCCGTCTACGTCGCCCAAATAGTGCAAAAAGGGACCGTCAGGGACGCCACCGCTTGCCACGATGGCTATCTCGTCAGCGTCGCTTGCCACCGCGCACCGCTGGCTGCACAGCCTCTCGCCACGCGCGCCTGGAAAGGCCCCAGGGTGACACATTGGTGGATGCGCTGGAGCATGGGCACAGAGTGGTTGCTTGCCGCGGCAAGTGCCTTGCCGCGGTCGTTGTCTTGTCGCGTCCGGAAGCTTGTCGCTCACCGGGCCTTGCCGGGACGCATGGCGCATCGCGGCAAGTTCCTTGAGATGCCTTGGTTGGCCTTCCCGGCAAGCTCCTCTTGCTGGGGCCTTGTCTCCTTGGCTTGAATACTTTGTTCTTGAATGGCCCCAAAGGAACCACGGAGGACCTTGGCGGTCACCCGGCAAGCCTTGACGTGGGGCGCTGCAACTGCCCGTGCACAAGTTCGGGATACTAGGGTACCCCTACTCTAGTACACCAACAGGAGCCCCCGGGCCTGGGCCACACACGGTGCCGAGCGTTGTTGGGCCAGGCCCAAAACAGGGCACGGGAACGCGCGGCCTGGGTTACGCCGTATCTTACTCCGTATCCACCACGCCCTCCCCCAACGGCACGCGTCGAATGCGGCATCGTGGGAGAGATTGTGGGTGGTTTCTTTATTCGGAAGGACGAAACGTCCACCCCCTCCCTCTTTATAAGCAGGGAAAACAGGGGCAGTTCGCCCATCTCGCCGGTTGTTACTCCAATTTCACAAATCTCCGCCGCTCCCCCCTTCTTCCCGAAGCTGAAAGAGAAAAGCGCGCCGCCCCCCATTGCCACCAGCACCACCAACGCCGTCGATCTCCCCCACCACCTTCGCCATGGCTCTGAAAGCCGACAAGGGGAAGGGCGTGAAATCGGTCGAGGCGCAGCGGCTCGCGGCGCTGTGAAAGGAGCGGGCCATCTTCCCCCCTCAGCTTGCCGCGAAGGAGCTGAGGGAGTACTACTACCTCTTCTGGTCGACGGAGACGCGAGGGCATCCGCGCACGAAGGTACTCCCGGCTGCCGCTTCGGAACTGGCTCCGAACGGATACCCCTTCTTTGCACTGTTCTTCTACTGCGGGCTCTGCCTGCCCTTCTCTGAATTTTTCTGTGACATCATGAACACCTACGGGTTCCGCCTCCTTGACTTCACCCCCAACGCCGTTCTGACCATGGCAGTTTTCGCACATCTCTGCAAAAACTTTGTCGGAGTCCATCCAAACGTAGCTCTTTTTCGCCACTTCTTTATGCCCCGAGTCGAGAGAGGAGAGCCTTTATCCGGCAGAATCGCCTGGATCTCGAGAGTTGGCAAGAAGGAAGCTTATCTGGAGGGAGAGCTCCGCAGCAAGTGGGAGGAATGGAGAGCAGAATGGTGCTGGATTGTCGAGGAGAACCCACAGCCATTTACCGCCCTGCGACAAGCCCCAACAGCGCGCTGCAACGATTGGAGCAACGTGGCCCCGAAAGACGATAGGCTGAAGATTGCCGTCACCCGGATCCTTCGCCTCAGGCTTGCCGGGCTCACCGTAGGCGCAGTTGGCGCAGATTTTCTTCGCCACCGCATCGCCCCCCTGCAGGAGAGGAGGAGACCCGCCTGGGAGTTTTAGAACTCGGCGGATATCATGAGGCTGCGCCCGGGCCTCAACTTCAACTTTACTGTCCTGGAGCTGGACGTGATGCTCCTGGAACTGTTCAAGCGCGATCCTCAACATCCATTCATATTGCCGAGGGGTGTCATTCCGTCGTGCAACAACTCCTCGCTTGACCGCATCCGTGCAATGATGCCGCTGTGCGACTCGCATGGAATTGTCCCAACCTGGCAAGAGCCGGCAGACGCCGTCGTGCAGGAGTTCTTTGACGGCTTGGTTGAAGTGTCGGTCCGCTCCGACGAGCAGAAGAGCCTTACTCACGACACCACCGATGTGGAGATGCAGCGCATCGCCACTAGGCTGGAAGAGGCGCGGCAGCCGCTGCCGCGGGTGAGTTTGGATTCACCGTGGAGGAGGCAGAGGCAGCAGAGGCGGCAAGCCTTGCCGAGCGCGAGGAGTTTGCCGGCGAGGGAGAGCTTGCCGGGCCCGAAGATGAGTCGAGCGAGCCCAGCGAGGGAGAGCTTGGCGGACCTGAACCTTCAGATAGCTTGCCGCAAGCGGAGCCCCCAGCTCCACCAAGAAGGCATCTCCGCAAGGCCGTGGACGTAGCGGGGCGGCAGACGAGTCAACAGCCGCCGTGCCGCGCGACACGCTCTACCGTGGCAAGCACTGTTGCCGCGGGAGCGCCTCACGCCGCTGCGGCAACTAGAGCGGGGTCTTCCCGGCCCACCGCTACTGCTCCTGCCAAGCGGACAAGGGAAACTACTCCTCCGCCTCGTCGCACCGGAGGCGAGCCGGACTTCGATCTCTCCGCGCTCAGCTCCGATGAGGAAGAAGATGAGTAAGATTCTTTGCCGTGTTTGTAGTTCTTCAATTCTTGCTGTTTTGTCTTGTATCTGATTTGCTTTACTCCGAACCAATTCCTTTTCAGGACCCTGGCCCAGAGAGCAGCAAAGAGAGCCAAGGTCTCGGTGATTGTCATCGAGGACGAACCCACCGCGATGGCGGAGGGCGTGTCCGAGACCATCTTGCCGGACCCGGCAACTTTTCCCCAAAGCAGCTACCAGCGCAGCCCCCAGCGTGAGTATATAGTTTTACTTCCTGCTGTCAGGCGCGCGTGGTTGCTCTTTCTTTGCTGATATCTGACTGTTGGTTTGTGTAGGAGCAGAGCAGCCTCACCAGGAGGGCCCGGAAGCCGCTCCCGAAATGCCATCTGCTTCGACTACACCGCCAAGGGAGGATTCCCCGGCAAGGGAGCGTTCTCCGCAAGGGAGAATTCTCCGGCAAGGGACATTTCTCCGGCAAGGGACAGCACCAGCGACCCTTCGGTGGTTGAGACCACGACTGCAGGTCCTATTACAGGTAAGCCACTTGCTTGAAAACTTCCCTTTGGTTCTTCATCTTTTGATTTTCTTTTTGGATATTTGCTTGACTTTTCTCCTTTTTCCTTTCGTCAGATCCATCTGCCACGGAGCCGATGGAAACCGAGGTCGCCAGCAAGGAGAATGCGCGCAGCAACACCGACGACGCCGTTGCCACCGAAGGAGAAGTCGGCGCTGATGATCCCGTCGGCGAAGAGGCCGCCAAGGCTGCCACCGCAGAAGCTGGTGAGGGATCCGGCGATCGCACTGACGGCCCCGAGGCCGCAGGAGCGCTAGGCGCTGCGCCGACCGCCGATCCCTCTGCCGCTGCTGCAGCGCTAGGCTCCGAAGAGCCCCAGCCCGGCGCCTATTTGAAGGCCGGCGACGGTATCTTCATCAAGCTCCCCTGGGCGTCAAGCTCCAGGGCGCCGGTCGAAGGAGAGATTTTGGATGGAGAGGTGCTCGCCTCCGCTGGGCTGACGCTGGTCGACACGCCAAGCAGCAGCAGCGACGAGCCTGAGGAGGAGCGGCTGCTGCGGAAGCTGCTGTCGCTTTACCGCGCCCGACAGGCCAAGCTGGCAAACCGAGAAGCGCTTGTCGCGAAGGCGGGAGTGGACATCGAGAAGCGCGCGGAGGAGTTCCGGGGTGTCAGGAAGGAAGCTCTCCGGTCCCTGGCAGAGGAGCGGGAGCAATTCGCCGAGGAGCGGAAAGCCTTCCTCCTCGAGAAGGCTAAAATTGAAGAGCAACAGCGGCTTGCTGCCGAGAAGCTATCTGCGCAGGAAGGCAAGTTGGCGCAGCGCAAGGTCAATCTTGACAGCCACGAGGAGGAGCTTGCCACACGCGAGCAAGCAATTGGCGGGGCTCTCAAGGAAGCAAAGGATGCTGCCGCAGCTGCCGAGGCTGCCAAGAAGGAGCTGGAGACGAAGATGGCGCAGCTGGAGGCTGATCTCAAGACGAGCAGCAAGGAGCTTGCTGCGCTCAAGCGTGAGCGCGAGAAGGACGCCGCCGCTCATGGTGAGCTGCAGGGTCGTCTCGCTGAGAGGAGCAAAGAGCTTAGCGCCGCCAAGGACTCCAACGCGGATCTTGAGTTGAAGATGGCTACTTTGACTCAGACGCTGGACAGCGCCAGGGAGCGGGAGGTGGCCTTGACGGAGAAGATCAAGGCCGACGAGGCGCTGATGGTGAGTGCTGCCGCCGCCCAGGACACTTTCAGGGAGAATGTGGAGCACTGGACGGAGGGTCTTATGGATGTTGCCGCAGCCATCGACGGGGAGCTGGCGCAGCTGGGGATGGAGGATCTCGGGTACTCCTCCGATGAGCACATCCAACCTAGCGCCAAGCTCAGCTTGTTCTTCAAAGGCGTGGCGACGGCCCTCCAGTGACTCCGGGAGAAGATCCCAAAGCAGCTGGCCGACGAGTCGCGCAAGATCTGCGCGGGAGTTCTTCAAAAGGTGCTGGTGAAGGTGGCCTTCCGTAACCCAGGCCTCAACCTCACCAACGTCCTCAGGTCCCTGCCGCCGGATGCTGATCTGGAGGCGCTCAAGGCCCTTGTCGCACCCATTGTGGACAAGGTGAGCGAGATCAAGAGGGTCGAGGGCGATCGCGTAGATTAGGCCGCCCGTTTTCTCTTTTTCTTGTTGCTGCTAGTCATGTTATAAGAACAATCTGTTAGAGCTGCGACAAGCTATCTTGTAATATAACTCTATTTTGGGTAGAGATTGCTGTGTTATTTCCTTTACTTGATTCCTTCCTTTGTATGTTTTTGCCCTGCGCTTTTAGGGAACTTGTCGGCGCAGGCACCTTAGCCGCGAGCGCTGAGTGCGGGACATCAGCAGCCTGCTGGCGGTGCCGCTTCCGACAAGAAACCTTGTCGCAACTAGTCGCAGCTCACTTAAGTTGTTGAGCGGACTCGAAACAAAGTAAGGGCGCAACTAGCCACGAGTTGGTTCCTCTGCGCACAGGTTTTCCATACAAAGTACGGTCGTTCGAGGAAGATAACTTAAAAATTTAAAACGGATTGCTCAAACTTTGGCAACTTAGCTTTTCTGTCGTTTGCTTTCCGGTAAGGCGAAACTTCCTTGAACAATGCCTAGTCCACACCATTATCTTCTCCTTTCCCCCGGCAAACTTGTGTGCGAGGGAACCTTCCTTTCCTTTTTGAGAAAAAGAAAGAAGAGAAAATAAAGATATGGAGCTTTACGGCTCGTTATTGCTTACCGGGGGTAGGCGCTGCACAAAGAGTCAGATAACGCATGCAAAGATAGTAGAAAGCATGAAATTGACAAGATGTGCGTAGCATATGAGCTTTACTTATGCACGGGTTCTGCGCCCGGCTTTGTACAAAGGATTACATGAAACATCGGTAAGACTTGTACAAAAGGTGGCAACCGCGCCTTACGGGTAAAACTTACGAAGATGCTCAATGTTCCAGGAGTTGCTCACCGGAATGCCATCTTCGGTCTCAAGGCGGACAGCGCCAGGCCTAGTGACTCGTTTCACCCGGTAAGGGCCTTCCCACTTCGGCGTCAACTTGTTGGAATTCTTGGCGGACTAAACGCGCCGAAGAACAAGGTCGCCTTCCTCGAGACTTCTGGCATTAACTTTGCGGCTATGGTAGCGGCGGAAAGTTTGCTGGTATCGAGCAGCTCGTCCAGCAGCCTGAAGACGGTCCTCCTCAAGGAGCAGCACGTCATCTTGTCGCAGCTGCTCTTGCTCAAGCTCATCATAAGAGAGCACTCGAGGTGACCCGTATACGAGTTCCGTGGGGAGAACTGCCTCTGCTCCATAGACTAGAGCGAAAGGTGTCTGGCCAGTGGCTCGATTTGGCGTCGTCCTGATCGACCAAAGAACCACCGGCAGCTCCTCAATCCAGTTCTTTCCGCACCTGTGCAGCCTGTCGAAACTCCTGGTCTTGAGCCCGCGCAGCACTTCAGCATTTGCCCTCTCCGCTTGACCGTTGCTTTTCGGATGAGCAACAGAAGCGAAGCAGACCTTGGCGCCAAGATCTTGGATGTACTGCATGAAGGTGCAGCTCGTGAATTGTGTGTTGTTGTCGGTGATGATCCTGTTAGGGATCCCGAAACGGCAAACAATCGACCTGAAGAACTTGACTGCTGACTGTGTTGTCACCTTCCTCATTGGTTCCACTTCTGGCCACTTTGTGAACTTGTCGATTGCGACGTACAAGTACTCAAAGCCCCGGACAGCTCGGGGAAAAGGGCCGAGGATATCAATCCCCCAGACCGAAAATGGCCAGGATAAAGGGATCGTCTGATAGCTTGAGCTGGCTAGTGTATCTGCTTGGAATGGAACTGGCACGCTTCACACTTGGTTACTTGTGCAGTTGCATCCTGGAGGGCTGTCGGCCAAAAGAAACCTTGCCGGAACGCTTTGCCGGCAAGTGCTCTTGCGCCAATGTGGTGACCACATATGCCTCCATGTATCTCTGCCAACAGCTTTTGTCCGTCTTCCCGGTGAATACACTTCAATTTCACACCGTTGGGTCTTCTTCTGTACAGTGTGTTGTCGACAAACCGGTACATACTTGACTGCCGGGCTACTCTTTCCGCTTCTTCTTGCTCTTCGGGAAGTTCTCCTGTCTGAAGGAAAAGGACTATCTGCTGTGCCCATGCTGGAGCTTGCGGCTCGATAACAAGGACTAAAGGCACATCTGCTGCTGCGGGAACATCTGCTTCTACGGCGAGAAGCTGTGGCTCAGCCGGAGCTTGATGTTCCCCGGCAAGCTTGTCGGAGCAAAACTTGTCGGGAGCGTCTGCTACTACGGAACAAACCCTAAGGCTTGCCGGAGCAGACTGCTCCTCAGCACCCTTGGTGTTGATCTTGGGGACGTTCTCGGTGGCGGCTTCGGGGAGCTCTGCTGGAAAATAGTCACCAGAAATCAACTTCCTCTTCTTGCTCTGTCCAATTGATGGCATTACAGACGGTTAAGTCAGCTTGAGCACAAAGATCCCTGGTTCCACAGGTAACTTAAGTGCGGAGCACTTTGACAGGCCATCGGCAATGTCGTTCTGAGCTCTTGGAACATGTTCCATCTGTAGGCCGTCAAAGTGCTCTTCTAGCTTTCTCACTTCATCAACGTAGGCTTCCATCAACGGACTCTAATAATTCTTGTTCACTTGGTGGACGACAAGTTGTGAGTCACCCCTGACAATGAACTTCTTGATCCCAAGGTCTGCTGTGATCCTGAGACCGGCAAGCAAACCTTTATACTCTGCAGTATTGTTCGTTGCTTGCTCCTTGGGAAAGTGCATCTGGACTACGTACTTGAGGTGCTCTCCGGTGGGTGCGACAAGTAGCACGCCCGCACCGGCGCCTTGCAGCGAGAAGGCACCATCAAAGTACATCAGCCACTCTTTGCTTGCTTCCTTGATGGGGATGCTCGTTTCTGGAACTTCTTCATCTTATGTCAGCGTCCACTCTGCTATGAACTCTGCCAACGCTCTGCTTTGGATAGTTGAAGTGCTCTCAAACTTGAGGCGAAAGCTTGATAGTTCCAGTGCCCACTCGACAATCCTGCCTGTTGCTTCTGGATTTTGCAGTATCCTCTTCAGCGGAAAACGAGTGACGACTGTGATTTCATGTGCTTGGAAGTAATGGCGCAGCTTTCTCGAGGCCATGAGAAGGCCGAAAAGTAGTTTCTGCACACCAGAGTACCTTAACCTAGCCCCCTGCAGAAGGGAACTGACAAAGTAAACTGGGCGCTGCACCATTCTTTTCTGCATCTTCTCACGCGCCTGTGCAGATCCATCTTTGTCGGGACCAGAGCTTGTCAGTGAAGTCCCCTGCTTGTCGCTGGATGCATCTGCCGCGGTTGCTAGCTCATCATCTGCCTCCCTCTCCGCTACTAACGCAGCACTAACCACTTGATTGGTTGCCGCTATATACAGCAGCAACTTCTCTTGTGGCTTAGGTGCGACAAGTGTTGGAGTGGAGGACAGGTATCTCTTTAAGTCCTGCAGCGCAGCCTCCGCTTCCGGAGTCCATTTCATTGGACCTGCCTTTTTCAATATTTTGAAAAACGGCAGGGCGTGCTCAGCAGATCTAGAGATAAACCTGCTGAGAGCAGCCACGCAACCGGCAAGTCTTCGTACATCCTTGACGCGCTTTGGTGCTTCAATCTGCTCAATGGCCTTGATCTTGTCGGGATTGGCTTCAATTCCCCGCTGAGACACGAAGAACCCGAGAAGCTTGCCGGAGGGGACTCCAAACACACACTTCTCGGGGTTAAGCTTGAGGTTGATCTTTCGCAGATTTGCAAAGGTTTCGTCTAAATCTTGAATCAGAGTCGCCTTCTCCTTGCTCTTGACCACTATGTCGTCCATGTAGGCTTCCACATTTCTGTGTATTTGCGGCTCAAAAGCGTCATGGACAACCCTTGCAAATGTTGAACCAGCATTCTTTAAACCGAAAGGCATCCGTATAAAATAGTATGTGCCACATGGGGTGATGAATGCGGTCTTCTCCTCATCCTCTTCTGCCATGAAGATCTGATGCTATCCTGAGTATGCATCAAGAAATGAAAGCAAGTCACATCCGGCCAGGGAGTCAACAATCTGGTCAATGTGCGGCAAGGGAAATGGGTATTTGGGGCAAGCTTTATTAACATCGGTAAAATCGATACAAATCCTCCATTTCCCGTTTGCCTTGCGCACGACTACAGGGTTGGCCAACAACGTAGGATGGAGCACTCCTCTGACGAGGCCTGCTGCTTCCAATTTCTTGATTTCTTCTGTGATGAATTCTTGGCGCTCCACTGCCTGTTTCCTGACTTTCTGCTTGACGGGCCGCGCATGAGGACAGACGGCAAGATGGTGCTCGATTACTTTCCTGGGAACACCGGGGATGTCAAACGGTTGCCACGCAAATACGTCGACGTTCGCCCGCAGGAAAGCAACGAGCGCGCTTTCCTATTTAGGGTCGAGAGTGGCACTGATGGTGAAGGTACCACCAGTGCCGTCCTCCTTGGCGGACACCTTCTTGGTCTCCGGTAGAGCTGCCATTGTCTTCTTATACTTGCCGGTGGAGCTCGATGGTGCGTCCTCGACGGTAGTGCAGCACTCCGAAGAGGTGCGCTTGCCGGAGTGGGCATCAGAACTCTTGCCGGGCTTGGTCTTCTTCTTCGCCCCGGGAGCTTCAACGGCAAGTGACTTGTGATCTGTTGCGGCTGCTGCTTCCTGGTAGATCTTGTCGGCGCAGATAAGAGCATCCTTCTTGTCGCCAGGGACAGAGATAACACTTATCGGGCCTGGCATCTTCAGCATGTTGTATACATAGTGAGAGGCTGCCATGAATTTGGCGAGTGCTGGACGGCCAAGTATCCCATTGTAAGGCAATGGAAAGTCAGCGACGTCAAAAGTGACCCTCTCAGTCCTGAAGTTCAACTCGCTGCCAAATGTTACCGGCAACGTGATCTTTCCCTTTGGCTTGCTCCTTCCCCGGTTGATTCCTTGGAATGTGCCGGTCTCTTCGAGCTCGCTATCAGGGATCTGGAGTTTCTGGAGTAGCACGGAGGAGATCAAGTTCAAACCGGCCCCGCCGTCAACTAGCATCTTAGTGACCTTGAGGTTGCGGATAGTTGGTGACACCAACATCGGCAAGCACCCGACCGCAGTTATGCGATCAGGGTGGTCCTCAATATCAAAGATGATAGGCGTACTGGACCATTTCAGAGGCCTGCGTGACTCGATGGGTGGTTCTGCCGCATTGACTTCCTGCACCCACTGCTTGAGCTGGCGGTGTGAAGTATGTAGAGAAGCACCGCCCTCAACGCACAGGACCTCTGTGCCTTTGTAGAACTCATGCTCATCGGTCTCGTCATCATCCATATCTTCATCGTCGTCGTCATCTTCATCCTTGTCGCGGCCGCGGGGAGGTCTGTCTCCTTGCCGCTGCTTGGCCTTGCCGCGGCGTCCTCCTCGGCCGGGGTGTTTCTTGCCGGATCCTCCAGCACCTTCCTGGGCCTTCCTTGTCACGTCATTCGTATTCAGCCTTTTGCTGCTCGACAAGCTGCTCGACCTTCTTGCAGCTCTGGAGGTCATGGCCCTTGGTGCGGTGGATCTTGCAGTACTGCTTGTCGGTGCCGTCCTGCTTGTCGGCGACCGCCACAGCCTGGTAGTTGGTGCCCACGACAATCTCCTTGCCGGAGCTACCAGCTTTGGTTTTCTTGGCGCCACCTCCGTCGCCGGACTGCTCAATGACTAGCACATCTTTTCCTTTCTTCTTCCAGTTGTTCCGCCGCCGGGTTCTCTTTGTCGGGGCAGTCTCCTCACTATCAGATCCTCCTGCTCCTGTCTCTTCTCCGGGGAGTTTCCTCCCTTCCTCAGCACGTGTACACTTGTCGGCCAGGGCATATAGCTCACTGACGTCCCTGATCTTGCACATCGCCATCTCCTCCCGCATCATGCGGTTTCGCACATTCTGATGGAACGCGCTGACTACCGCGGCAGGGTGGACATCTGGGATGTTGTGCTGCACGCGGCTGAATCTCTGAATGTACTTGCGCGGGGGCTCTCCTTCCTTCTGAGCGAGCAGATGAAGGTCGCTCTCTTGGCCATGAGGCTTGTGGCCGCCTGTAAAGGCGCCGACAAACTAATGGCATAGGTCTGCCCAAGAGGATATGGAGTTGTCCGGCAAGTGCATGAGCCAGGATCTCACATTGGGCTTGAGCACCAGCGGGAAGTAGTTGGCCAGGATCTTGTCGTCTCGCCCCCCGGCAGCTTGCCGTCATACTTCTCTGGTACATCTGGCTTGAAATTCTTCGTGCTGGGCCACCAAACTTGCCGCAGCTCACGAGTGAATGCAGGGCAACCTACCGCGTACGGCAGGTCGCCTGGTTCCCTTGGTGCATGCATGTCGAGAGAGGGCCCAGCGCGCTGGTCGGATTGACGTCGCGCTTCTCTTCGGCGCTTGATGCGAGTTCGAGCGTCTTCTTGCTGTCATTCGTGAAGAACTTGGCACTGATCGCGACGAGCTCGTGGATCTGATGATGCAGTGGAGTCGTTGTCGAGGTGGATCCGGCAAGTCGGCGATCTTGGCCTTCGGGGTGGAGAGTGCATGGTGGTTGCACCCCCACCGGTTTCGTCGCCATCGGCTCTTGCCTGGCAGTCTTGCCGTGGCAGCGACGTACTCGGCCGCCGCGGAGTGTCGCCGTTGGCGAAGCCGATGAGACTCTGAATGGTGGCCCTCCATCCATCGATCTTGTCTGCCGTTGGAGGGTAATCCAGGAGCAGTTGAGCTCGCGCCAAAGCTTCTGCTGGAGTGGTGGGCGGCAGTGGCGAACGGTGCGAGGAGCGGGATATGCTCGGACTTCTAACTATGTTAGAAGGAGCAGTATCCTGTCCAGGCGACCATGTCTCGCTCGTGCCAGCACGTTCGCGTGCATGCTGGTCTTGAGCACCCCGAGATCCACCAGCTCGATCTTGGTCCAACAAGCGTATGGCACTGCGAATACCATGACGCTGTCGGTCCTGTGCCTCCTGAGATGGGCGCGGCGGATGTACGGACACCAAGGTCTGCGCAGCCTTGTCCTTGGACCTAGCAGCATCATGGGCTCCCTTGTTGATGCCCGTTCTTCCGCCAGCGTCTACCCCACCGCTCGCCTGCTCCGGTGGTGGTGGGATCGACGCGGACGGAGCAGCTACCACCGAAGTCTTCTTCTTCGGTGGCATGTCGATGAAGAAGATGAAGATCTGGCTCGTGTGAACGCCGGATCAGGTTCACACAACCTCGACGCCCCCTACCTGGCGCGCCAAAGATGTCGGGGAAGCTGATCCACGTACACCTATGGGGATCGGCGGACCGAGCCCCTTTCGGTTCGGCAGGGGGCAGAGATCGCACGAAGAGCGGATCGAGGCGAAGCACACGAGCAGTTTACCCAGCTTCGGAGCTCTCCGGAGAGATAATACTCCTACTGCTGCTTGTCTAATTGTATTGAGCTCTTGCTCTGGAGCGCTGAGTGCTACAGTACACACAGGCTGCTAACGAGACCGAGCGTGAGTGTTCTCTGGTTTCCGAACCCCCCTTCTACGTTGCACATGGGCCTCCTTTTATATGCTCAAGGGGTCACCGACAGGTGGCAACGTAGGCAAGGGTAAAAATGGAAAAGGAGGGGTGGTTGGTACAGCTACTTGTATAGTGTATCCTACCTAACCCTGACGACAGGGGACAAAGGCATTAAATGCCCGTCTACGTCGCCCAAATAGTGCAAAAAGGGACCGTCAGGGACGCCACCCCTTGCCACGATGGCTATCTTGTCAGCATCGCTTGCCACCACGCACCGCTGGCTGCACAGCCTCTCGCCACGCGCACCTGGAAAGGCCCCAGGGCGACACGTTGGTGGATGCGCTGGAGCGTGGGCACAGAGTGGTCGCTTGCCGCGGCAAGCGCCTTGCCACGGTCGTTGTCTTGTTGTGTCCGGAAGCTTGTCGCTCACCGGGCCTTGCCGGGACGCATGGCCCGTCGCGGCAAGTTCCTTGAGATGCCTTGGTTGGCCTTCCCGGCAAGCTCCTCTTGCCAGGGCCTTGTCTCCTTGGCTTGAATACTTTGTTCTTGAATGGCCCAAAGGAACCACGGAGGACCTTGGCAGTCACCCGGCAAGCCTTGCCGCGGGGCGCTGCAACTGCCCGTGCACAAGTTCGGGATACTAGGGTACCCCTACTCTAGTACACCGACAATAGGGGATTACAAACCACTCTGGAAGGGAAGAAGAAATCACCTTCTTCAGTTTCCAGACCACAAAGCCACGGAAACAGGAAACTCAGGCAAAAACCTTAGAAAATCAAAAGAAAAAGAAGGGGCAAAAAACCATTCTGTTACAGAATTCCACTCAGGTTAACATTGTCTCTCCTATCTTGTTTCGGCCTCGGTGTCATACACCTCACTAGAGCTGATCCAACGATGAAACCATCCATCATAGCAGAGCAGTACCCCGGGCTCCATCTCATGATGCCTAAGATCTTCTTCCCCTCCTCCAATAGCCAAGTCAGCCGGACTATCCTCACCGACCAACCCAATCACGCTGAGATCGACATGGCTTCGCCAAAGAGGTTGTACACTTGTTGCATCTCTTTTTTACTCTACATGTTATATATATTATCCACGGAACACATGCAGTAACATGAAATGCGATTAGTTTCTCCTACTATATGACAAGCAGTAAGGTACCAGGCAACTTAGCTATCCATGATGGACTCTCTTGAACGCCATCATTATTTATCTCTGCCCGTTTGAGTTGTGCATTTGTCGATGGGACTGGGAGTTGAGCTAGTAGGGCAATGGCCTGGGTCCAAAGTAGTAGAAGTAGCACAAAAACATTTTTTGAGTGTAGGCTTTTCCTTGCTCAAGCCTGCCTACTAGAATCGCCAGTGCTTGAAAGGAAAAGTGAAGGGAAAACATAGGAATTGGAAAGTTTCCTATGGTACTACTATTCATGCATTTGGTTCAAAGGAATGGAGCAAAGGAAAACTGTAGGATTTGTTCCTTTAGTGTCTCCTTGCAAGAGAAACCGTAGGAATTTTAATATCCACTTGTCCTCCTTTTCAAATTCCTATTCATGAAGCACAAGACTAAGAGATAGTAGCATAATAGCATTATAACCATACATTTTCTTATGGTTTGACTTAATCTCACCATGCTTCTTTGCATCCCGTGATCTTCCAATTCTTGTGAACCAAACACCCTAGATTGGTAGAAATCATGTGTTTTTAAATTCTCTATTTTGCACGTGCATTCCTATCCTATTACTGTGTATTCCTATCCCTGCGTTGTTAGAATCCTCCAATTCAAACGAGCCCTTACAGAATTACTTCTCTTACAGATAATTGTCAAAGAAAACCTTGCGTGGTTTGTCCTGCTCCTGCTGCACCATCGTCCACCCCAGCTCAGCTACTCCAACGACAGAAGGGTCCGGCATAGCAGGGATCCGGCCTCCAGACTGTCTTTCACCGCCTCAGATCTTCTTCCCCGCTGTCGGCAGCCATGAAAACTGCATTACCATCATCAACCGAGAAGATGACCTCGAGGACTACACGGGTCCGCAAGAGAGGTCGCACTCTTTCATGTCTGCTTACGTTATGCATCGCTTAATATTGCATTCTACTTTATCGTCCTGTTCACCGATTAGACTCTGAGTCAGCTCCAAACTAATGGTCAAACTTGAGTTTTTAAATGGTTGTGGGGTACATATCAGGGCCGCAATCAATAGTATCTATCTACTATCTGGTTAATCTCTGGTGTCTACTATGAGTTTCATGTTGGGTGGGAAACAAACAGTAAAGAAGCCATTATCTGTATTTTTTAATCGGAGCCATTATCTGCCTGCTACCATTGGTTTTGGGTCTATCCACAGGTTGCTACCATCACTCTGGATTTCTACATGTACTCCTTACATAATCTCACTATGTTTTATTCCTATGCATGTCAGTTATTGTACACAATGGAACTGAACATGTAGATCAAAAGAGACGAGCCTTGCATAGCAAAAAAAATTCATGCAGATGTCGCTTCATGGTAGGCGCAAAGGCAGCCCCCCCCCCTCCACCCATTTCGGATTGTAATTGAGAGGAAGATATCTGTTCTAAGGGGGATTCAGAAGGATAAGACCACTCCTATTTACCCCCTGAGGTCTTCGCTCTAACTTGGCATGCTGATGTTGGTTATATCTTGCATATGGTGCCTTGCATTGCTTACTTTTTACATCTAATATGTCATCTGCGTAGTTTAGACATGCTTTGTGTGAATGCCATCTGTTTAGTTTATTCATTGTTTATGTGAATTATGCAACGCCATCTTGTTTATCACGGCATCATATATGTTAATTTTGCAATGCCATCCTGCTTAGCCAGTCATCTTATATGTGAATTATATCAGGCCATCCTTTTTTTTGTTACGTATTACATTTGGCAACAATGTTAGTACATTCAACTACTCTTCCTATGCATCGGCCATTTGACATGGTGATGGAAAATTCTGGAGTGAAAACAAGGTCTTCAGAGCAGACTATGCTATCTGACGAAGCACATATCTCGCTGGTTACAAATAGCTCCTCAGAGGAGGATTCAGAGACAGATGACCACTCCTATTACGCCCCCCCCCCCCCCCCCGAGGTGTGTGCTCTAACTTGGTAGGGTTATGTTGCTCATATCATGCGTATGGTGTCTTGCATTGCTATGTCATTTGATTAGTTTAGACATGCTTTGTGTGAATGCCACCTGTTTAGTGTCTAATTACCATATATGTCAATTATGCATTGCCATCTTGTTGCAAGACATTATATATGTGAATTATGCAATGCTATCTTGTTGCAAAGGCATTATATATGTGAATTATGCAATGCCATGCTGTTTAGCCAATCATCATGTATGTGAATTATATCATGCTATCATTTTTTTGTATTACATGTTCCATTTGTTGACAACGTTTGAACATTCAACTACTCTTCCTGTGCACTATCCATTTGAAGCGGTGATGGACGTATCTGTAGTGAAAGCAAGGTATTCAGAGCAGACAATGCTACCTGCTGAAGCAGACATCTTGTTGGTTACAAAGAGCTCCTCAGAGGAGGATTCAGAGACTGATGACCAGTCCTATTTCCCCCCTGAGGTCTATGCTCAACTTGGCAGGGTTATATTACCCATGTCATGCATGTTGCCTTGCATTGCTTAGTTTTTACATCATATATGGATTGCCATCTGCTTACTTGCTTACTATATAAATCATATATTTGAATTATATCATGCCATCATGTTTACATACACAACATCTATCTGAACTATGGCATGGCAACCCATTTAATAAAGACATCATATAGTTATATCATCTCATCCTGTTTAGTGTTTACAGTCATCATATTTTGAATTATGTCATTCTATCCGTGAATTATATCATGCTATCATGTTTCCATAGGCGGCATGTATGTGAATTGTGGCATGCCAACCTATTTAATAAACACATTATATAGTTATGTCATGTCATCCTGTTTACATAGTCATCATATTTTGAACTATGTCTTTCCATCTCTTTTAGTTAGCCATCATAATGTGAAATTGTATCATGCTATCTTGTTTAGTTAGCCATCATATATGTGAAATTGTGTCATGCTATCCTGTTTGGTTAGACAACATAAATGTGAATTATTTCATGCCCACTTTTATTCCCCACTATCAGCGCACCTGTCTATCATACAATGTGTGTACTTTCAATTACTTTTCTTGTTTATCAGCCATTTGAATTGGAGAGGGTGATGGTAGTATCTAAGGAAGTAACAACACTATCTTCAGAAAAGATAGTGCTACCAGTTGATGCAGGTAGAACCACGGTTGTACTTGCCCAAGAACCATCCCCACCACACATAACCCAGACTCTCGCAGATTGTACCCCTACCCAGTTGGACTGAGAACCAGTTACACCCCTTCTAACCCCAATCCTAGCAGATAGTAACCCAGTTCCAGTTGACACAACACCGTCTCCACCACAGAGCAGCCAAACACGAGCAGTTAGTAAGGGAACTGCAGTGCCCAAAGCAGGAGGATCACCACTCCAAATCCCAACTCAATGCTTAAAGGAGAAGAAGAATTGTTCTTAGGTCAGGTTTTGTAGCTATAGTTTGTACTCCTTTGCTCTTGCATCACTGTATTTACTCATACCAACTATTTTCAAATCTAAAGGATGGAATTGAAACTCCAATGGTGCAACAGGTATGTTTTAAACTTGTTTCTTTAACTGATTTGCTATTGTAACTTGCTCTACGTTGATTTCAGTTCAATTGAATAAACAGTTATGTTCTCATGTCATGCACATTACAAGTGTTGTTATTGCTCTGTAGTTTCCCACACTTATATTCTGTCTATTCTGCTTTGTCTTGAACAAATATCATTTGAACTGTGTCTCTATCTTGATTTGGCAACAAAAACTAGAATGATAAGTGACCATGGTATATATATATATATGTTTGTTTCATGCTGTTATCCTGTCCACTTTACTACTAAACTGATTTACCAAAATGAGTTTCACATACAACATGGTAAACCTATGATGTGTCTACTTGTTTCTCCTTTAGAATGCAGACAAAATATTGGAGAACAGTATCCCATTATGCAATGGTAAAGGAAGTAATGCAGATACGGTTCAAGATAGTGAGACATCCCTGCTGGTCTCCAAGAAAGATGATAAAAACTATCTTGACGACAGTGAGAGAACCCAAAAGTCCTGTCTTGATGTAGTGTTCGAGTTACTGGCCACTACTGCTGGCACAAGCTCTTCGAACTCGCTGCCTGAATCAGTTTGTCTTCTTGAGTCTCAACTTCAAGTTGAAAGACATCAATCAGATGTGCTGCGACAGGAAGCTGAAGGACTAAGGAAGTCCTTGCAGAATTCAGATGCATACTTTCTGGTGCAACAACAAGCACAGGAGGATTTAAGAAGCAAACAAGAGAAAGTTAATAGGCTTGCTAAGCATCTTGACAGCATTATGGGTACCCAGGATATTGTTTCTTGAGATCTTCTGAAGTGGTTTCAGTTCTGGACTTGTTTTGCTGCGGCATTTATTTGCACTGGTGGCCAACTTTGACAACCAGTGTATATGATATGTTGCTTTGTTCCCTATATTTGCACTGGTGGCGAACTTTGATGCTTAGTGGATGTAATATATGTAATAGCCGTGATAGCCTAGCGTAAGTTGCTTGCTTATTTATTTCCTTGTTGTCTTGTTTATTTGTTTGCTTGTAGTGAGTGCAATTATTTTTCTGTGGTTTGCTAATGGCCGCAATAACCTATTTTTTCAAACTAGGCAACAATAACCATGGGCTACATATTTACTATAGTGACACTAGGACTCCTACGGGCCGTAGAAACAATGGGCCTTCTACCAGCCGTAGAAACAATGGGCCTTCTACCAGCCGTAGAAACAATGGGCCTTCTACGGGGAGTAGAAACAATGGGCCTTCTACGGGCCGTTGACACAATGGGCCTTCTATGGGTCGTATGATTGATTGGCCAAACATGGGCCAATAACAGACCACATTATGACCGTAAACGGGCTAGAGTTGGAATCGTCCATTCATGGGTCGACCATAACGGGCCATCGTTAATCGGCCATATTTGATGACGCTATGAAAATGACCCAATGTATTAACGGGCCACAAACGGGCCGACTGTAACCACGGGCTGAATTTGGCCCACAAGCAGAAAATTACAGTAACGGACTGTAAGTAACCGAATGCTAGAAATGAGCCCTAGAATAAACGGGCCCTAAGAAGGTCGAAAGATTACATGGCATGGAAACGGCCCAATGGAATAATGGGCCATTAATGGGTATAAAGTGATACAGTGTTCATCACGGGCCAGTTTCACCATGGGCCGTTAATGGGCCAAGAGTTACAAAGGGCCTCATATGGGCCGAAAGACGTCATGGGCCATACATGGGCCGAAAGTTAAAACGGGCTGGAATCATATTGGACGGCCCAGATGACGCTACTGGGCCTAATTCGGATAGGTTGTAACGGGCCCTGGGTTAGTGGGTTGTAAATGAGCTATATGCGAACAGGCCGTTAACAGGCTTCCCGTGGGTCGGCCCACCACCTTTTGACCAAATCAAACGGACTAGCCTTTTCACAGGAATGGGCCTCTATTGGGTCGTGCCACGTGTCGACGTATCATAGGTGCCTTAGGTCCAATTAGTGGATGACATCTGTCCCAACGGTGAGCCGACACGTGTTTCCTCCAGCCAATGATGATTTTACATGTGGAAAATCCCCATTGGTCGGGGCTGTTAACGGGTTATAGGATCCAAAACCGGACCCGATAGCTTAACGGCGAGCCGTTATGATGGATGCCACGTGTCAGTCACCCTTGATGAAAGCACTTCTATGACGCGCGATTTATCGTCATGGAAGTGGACACTTCCGTCATGATAATTTTGGTAATGTCATGGAACACTTCTACAACAGCATAGGTATGACTATCTTGATTCTGTCATAAAATTGTCATGGATGTACATGCATGACAGAAAACGCGACCTACTGTGACAAACATGTATCATCATGAAAGTGTATTTTTTTGTAGTGCTATGAAAATGCAAAGTTATTTAAAGAAAAGTTAAAAGATGGCATGACAAAAGAATCCAAAAGCGTGAGTTCGAAGTTGGAGAATATGTTCTTTTGTACAACTCTCGTTTTAGATTCTTTGCAGGAAAAATCCTCTCCAAATGGGCAGGACCCTATGTCATTGAGGAGGTCTATCGATCCGGAGCTATCAAAATAAATAATGCCGAAGGTACTAACCTGAAGGTTGTGAATGGGCAACGAATAAAACACTATATCTTAGGTACGCCCATTAATGTTGAAAGCAATATTATCCAAACTTTGACACCAGAAGAACACATAAAGAAAACCTTACAGAACACTCCAGAATCATGAAAATAGGGAGGTACATGATACGATAAGTAAACGGACTCCAAAAAATCTACAAAAATATTTTTTGTCAGTTTTCGAATATTTAGAAAATTAGGAAAATAAGAAACTTCCAGGAAAGTGACCCTGGTGGGCACGATAGACCAGGGCGCGCCAGGCATGCCTAGTGCGCCCAAGTGGGTTGTGCCCACAGCTTGTTCCCTAAGATAAAAAATCTTTATATACCTCCCGAACCTGTTGACCTCCGTATCACGGAGAAATCGCCTGTTTTCTTTTCTTGCTATTTTCTGTCAGATTTGTTGAGCCAGGCATCATGTCTTCTCCCTCCTCCAACACCGAATAAGGTGAATCTTGGTTGCTTAGGGTAGAATCCAGGGGAGAGGAATCAGAAGAGATCGTTATGGAGGAAGATGAGGGGGACTCATTCGGAATTCACCCTCCAGCCTCCGAGAGAGGGACTCTGGCTGGCATCTCCACTCATCCTAACCCCATCAAGCCATGAGGTCCCTAAACAATCAACAAGGCCCAAGAGATCAGGAAGAACTCCCTACAAGGAGGCCTCTACATAGGTTACATCAAAACAATTTTCACAATTTGATTCATAATTATGGGTTCGAAAACACTCCTTGTGTGCATATATCGTCCAATTGGGACATATCTCGTCCAGGAGAAAGGGATGCAAGGACAACCTCTTGGGGTCCGGAGAAGAACACGGAGCTGCTTCATCAAGCCCTTCGAGAGATTCACAACTTAAGAGATACACTCAGAGATGTATCGGACTGGATCGCTTCCACTTCATCACCACCACCTTCTTCTTCACCACCAAAAGAAAACTGAGTATCGGGTATGGGCACTCCCCTTGGCTTTCACCAAGCTTGGGGGAGTTGCCCCGGAATCGTATCGTCTCCACTATCTTTTGCATTTACCTTCTTAGTTCGGTCCATGGTTATCTTTTGCTATTAGATGAATAAAAGTTTAGTTCGATCCTTTATTTTTCAAGAGTTTTCTTAGTGACCAGTCCTTGTAATCGTGTGTGAGATTTATAAGAAAGTTTAATTTGAGTTTTGCCTTCTTTACTTTCTTGTTCCAATAGAAAGGAAGGAAATAAAAGAAGAAGATCATATGCTAATCTTATGGTAAGTGATGACATTACACGAGGAAAAGCATAAGTAGAAAATTTTATTGTAGATTGACAAACATAGCATTGGTCAATGATGAAACTCATGAAAGAATTAATGAGGGAAGAGAAGATTCAGATATAAATATACTATCATGGAAATCCTTTATGATTGTGAGCACCCATCAAAATATTATATACAAAAATTGTTAACGTTGGACAAGGAAAACACTCAGTGATTTGTGTATGTTCATATTCACATAGAAGTTATATTGTCATAGATCCTTCAACATGTGGTGCTTTCCCCTATCTTTGCTAGCCAAAAACTCCGCACTAAGTAGAGATATTACTTGTGCATCCAAAACCCTTAAACCCAAATCTTGTTTGAGAGTCCACCATACCTACCTATGGATTGAGTAAGATCCTTCAAGTAAGTTGTCATGGGTGCAAAAAGGGCAATAAAAATTGCTTCTAAAACTGTGAGATCATTTAGTGTAAGGGAAAATTGAGCGTTGTACGAACTTGTGATGGTGAAGAATAAAAGCGAAAGACTGTATAATAAAGGTTGCCATCACAAGGGGCAATATAATGTGACATTCTCTTGCACTAAGAGGTTGAGCATACAAATAAAAAGCGCATGGCAACCTCTGCTTCCCTCTGTGAAGGGCCTGTCTTTTACTTTCATGTATTTACTTTCATGCAAGAGCCAAAGTTTTTCTCTCTATTCCTTTTATTTTTCTCCTTTGGCAAGCATCATGTGGTGAGGAAAGATCTGGGCACATATATCAAGTTGAATATGGGTAACATGAGTATTTATTGTTGACATCACCCTTGAGGCGAGTGCGTTGTGAGGCGAAACTATAAGCCCCTATCTTTCTATGTGTCCGATTGAAATATTTTGCTCATGCGTACGTGGTGAGTGTTAGCAATTAGAGAAGACTAAAGGATGGTTGAGTATGTGGACTTGCCTAAAGGCTCCGATACGTGACCCTTCCTAAAAAGATGATGAATTGTAGTTGCGAAGTTGACCGAGAACATAGTTTGTTGGTTTCTAATAGAGTTTATGCTTTATACTTCGATGCTATGATGAATTATCACTTGTTCATGAGAAGTCTATGATAAAAGTTCTATGATCAAAGTTTTATGTTAAAGTTTGTTGATGTTATAATAAGTTCCATGATGCTGCTATGTCTGTATTTTTGTTTTTATCGACACCTCTCTCTCTCTCTAAGCATGTGGACTTGTTTTTTGATTTCGGTTTTCGCTTGAGGACAAGTGAGGTCTAAGCTTGGGGGAGTTGATACATCCATTTTGCATCATGTTTTCCTACTGTATTTATGTTGTTTTATTGTATAATAATGCTTTTTGGAGTAATTCTAATGTCTTTTCTCTCATAATATGCAAGGTATGCACAAAGGGGGAGAATTATGGCAGCTAGAAATCTGGACCTAAAAAAGCTACGTCAAGCTACATATTCTGCACAACTCCAAATGAGCTGAACTTCCCGAGGAATTTTTATGGAATATTTAAGGATTATTGGAGAAAATAAGTACCAGAGGGGGCCACCAGGTGGGCACAACACCCTTGGGCGCGTCAGGAAGTCCAGGCGCGCCCTGGTGAGTGCTTCCCTCCTTGGCCCACCTCCGGTGCCCCTCTTCTGGTATATAAGTCATTTTGACCTAGAAAAAATGAGGAGAGGACTTTCGGGATGAAGCGCCGCTGCCTCGAGGTGGAACTTGGGCAGGAGCACTTTTACCCTCCGGCGGAGCGATTCTGCCGGGGGAACTTCCCTCCCGGAGAGGGAAATCATAGTCATCATCATCACAAACAATTCTCCCATCTTGGGGAGGGCTATCTTTATCAACATCTTCAATAGCACCAACTCCTCTCAAACGCTAGTTCATCTCTTGTGTTCAACCTTTGTACCAGAACTATAGATTGGTGCTTGTGGGTGACTAGTAGTGTTGATTACATCTTGTAGTTGATTACTATATGGTTTATTTGGTGGAAGATTATGACCCATTATGCTATTTAATACCCCTCTGATCTTGAGCATGTTATATCAATTGTGAGTAGTTACTTTCGTTCTTGAGGTCACTGGAGAAATCATGTTGCAAGTAATCATCTGAACTTGATATGTGTTCGATATTTTGATGATATGTATGTTGTCATTCTCTTAGTGGTGTCATGTGAACATCGACTACATGACACTTCACCACATTTAGGCCTAAGGGAATGCATTGTGGATTAGTTATTAGATGGTGGGTTGTGAGAGTGACAGAAGCTTAAACCCCAGTTTATGCGCTATTACGTAAGGGACCGATTGGATCCAAAAGTTTAATGTTATGGTTAGAATTTATTCTTAATTCTTTTCTCATAGTTGCGGATGCTTGCGAGAGGGTTAATCATAAGTAGGAGGTTTGTTCAAGTAAGAACAACACCTAAGCACCGGTCCAACCACATATCAAATTATCAAAATAGTGAACACGAATTAAGCCAACATGATGAAAGTGACTAGATGAAATTCCCTTGTACCCTCAAGAACACTTTGCTTATCATAAGAGACCATTTTGGCCTGACCTTTGCCTCAAAAGGATTGGGCTACCTTGCTGCACTTTTGTTACTACTATCGTTACTTTCTCGTTACAAATTATCTTGCTATCAAACTACTCTGCTACTTACAATTTTAGTACTTGCAGACATTACCTTGCTGAAAACCACTTGTCATTTCCTTCTGCTCCTCGTTGGGTTTGACACTCTTACTTATCAAAAAGGCTAAAATTGACCCCATATATGTGTGGTTCATCAAGCAGTACTACCGTCCTAGTGCCGCTCTACTACTACTTAGTGCAACATGGGAACGGAACCTTGCATAGAGGAAGACCCCCCAAGCGGTAGTGGAGACGGTAGTACAGGCTGTAGTACCGCCGGAGTGGTACTACCATGCTACTACCGCCCTACAATCATGAATTACAGATCGACAACAGAACATTGCACGCTTGGGGAAACCCTAAGCGGTAGTGCCACGGAAGTACCCAGCGGTACTACCACATAAGCGGTACTACCGTGGGCACTAGCGGTACTACCACTGGCAAACTGCTGAAACACCACAGGAAACATGGAGAAGCTCCAGGGAAGGGAAAGGAAGCTGTGGGTGTATATGGGGATGTGTACGTGTTGATTCCACCCATACCTTTCCGAGGTGGACCCCCTCTTAATAGTACGACTTTACTACGACTCAAATCCACCAAAAAGAAACGGAGAGAACCGTCGTCTTCGATAGGCTCCGAGAGGCATCGAATCGTCTAGTGCCTAGACATGAGATATCTGAAATGCTCAAAGCACACGATTAGTCCTCAAAGGCATTGTCATCAATCACCAAAACCACTTAGGGATAAATATTCCCTTATAGTAGCAAAATCGAAAAAAGTTGGAGAATAGTGAATTTCGAATTGCCCATTGTTTATAGCATATTTTCTCTATTTTGGATTCTTGAATTGAACTTTCATGATATAGTACATGTATATTTTATATATTATAGGATTATTCTCATTGCTTTTAGCACAACCATTTTGAAGATTTGTCAAATCTCACCTAAAGTAATGAATTGTCGTTCAAATCATGAGTAGGTCGTCCCATGCTCAACTCGCAAAAAAATGGTCGCCCCATGCTTAGGCCGGACATGGAAGAAAAAGCATGGGCAATTCAATTTAACAAATGCAGTCTTATTATCGGAAAACAATGGAATCTTGAGTTTCCTCAATAATGGATGAAATTATTTCATTCGGGGCTACTTCTGGGTTTCTCTTCACTTAATTTTTGCTTGTTCCGGAATACGCATAAGCATGTGTATAATACATTCATAGAAGGGGGGGTCCATGAGTACAACATGTTTACATTGTCAACTACTCACGGTCGCCTGCGTGTACAACCAATGAAAGAAAAGTGCCATGTCCTCTCTAAATTTGCTTGTACCTGACATTCCTGGCCCTCCTCTAAGATCTTGGCAATAGTTGTTTGCACCAAGGGAGAGGTGCCACCGAATACCACGTTGTTATGATGTTTCACCTACCATAAAATCAGTGTCATGATCATGTTCAGGTCTTTGCGTATTGTTGGCATCAAAAAGAGTGACATGCACCACGCGAATAAAACATGCTTTGATGTGGGTGTCCACTCGGTCTGCCAGTACTTCGAACCAAATCGATTGAGCAAAGTGGCACAAGATCAGCAGGTGGTCAATGCTCTCAGGTGCCTGATCACGCATCGGGCAAGCCGGCTGGTGCGGTAGTCCTCTCGAGGCAAAGCGATTCGGGATCCAACATCTGTTTGAGTGCTAGCCAGGAGAGCAATTCGCACCGAAGTGGGGCTCGTGACTGCCAAGTGAAAGTGCCCCCTAAGTCGTGCTCCCAACCAGCGAACCTGCTGGGGCAGGCAAAATAGACAAAATATTCACCTGAAGGTTCACTGGCCCAACTCACCACATTTTGTGCTTCTTCCTTGAGGTCCACCACATTACTTAGATTCTAGAGAGACAGGTAATACACTAGCTCGTCATGTCGTAGATCGAGCACCAAATGTAGCGGCCAAGAACCACTTAACTCGTCGAACACCATCCTTGCAGCACACGCACGAGATCAGATCCTGGCATACAGAGTAGGTGCTAGCTCATGAATTCTGAATCCACCTAACCATTGGTCCTCCCAAAAGAAGGAGGATCTGACATTGCCCATATCCACAAACACTGCCGCTTGGTATAATTGCTTCGCTTCGGGTTGCACAAATATGTCAATTTTCATCCACAACCATGCACTGTTAGTGCGTGATACGTCCATTTTGCATCATGTTTTCCTACTATTATTTATGTTGTATTATTGTATAATAATGCTTTTTGGAGTAATTCTAATGTATTTTCTCTCATATATGCAACGTATGCACCAAGGGGGAGAATTTTGGCAGCTGGAAATCTGGACCTGAAAAAGCTACGTCAAGCAACCTATTCTGCACAACTCCAAATGAGCTAAAACTACCCGAGGATTTTTTATGGAATATTTAAGAATTATTGGAGCAATAAGTACCAGAGGGGGGCCACCAGGTGGGCACAACCCACCTGGGCGCGCCAGGAGGCCCAGGCGCGCCCTGGTGGGTGCTGCCCTCCTCAGCCCACCTTCGATGCCCATATTATGGTATATAAGTCATTTTGACCTAGAAAAAATGAGGAGAGGACTTTCGGGATGAAGCACCGCCGCCTCGAGGCAGAACTTGGGCATGAGCACTTTTTCCCTCCGGTGGAGCGATTCCGCGGGGGGAATTTCCCTCCCGAAGTGGGAAATCATCGTCATCATCATCACCAACAACTCTCCCATCTTGGGGAGGGCTATCTTCGTCAACATCTTCACAGCACCAACTCCTCTCAAACCCTAGTTCATCTCTTTTGTTCAATCTTTGTATCAAAATTATAGGTTAGTGCTTGTGGGTGACTAGTAGTGTTGATTACATCTTGTAGTTGATCGCTATATGGTTTATTTGGTGGAAGATTATATGTTCAGATCCATTATCCTATTTAATACCCCTCTGATCTTGAGCATGCTTATCATTTGTGAGTAGTTACTTCCGTTCTTGAGGTCACGGGAGATATCATGTTGCCGGTAATCATGTGAACTTGATATGTGTTCGATATTTTGATGATATGTATGTTGTCATTCTCTTAGTGGTGTCATGTGAACGTCTGCTACGTCTTGAGCTTGCATTGGTTTTCCTTGAAGAGGAAAGGGTGATACATCACAGTAGCATAAGTATTTCCCTCAGTTTTTGAGAACCAAGGTATCAATCCAGTAGGAGGCTCCTCACAAGTCCCACGCACCTACACAAACAAACAAGAACTCGCAACCAACGCAATAAAGGGGTTGGCAATCCCTTCAAGGCCACTTGCAAAAGTGAGATCCGATAGAGATAATATGATGACATAAATATATTTTTGGTATTTTATGATTTAGATTGGAAAAGTAAAGATGCAAATAAAAGTAGATTGAAAGCTTATATGATAAGAGATAGACCCGGGGCCATAGGTTTCACTAGTGGCTTCTCTCAAGATAGCATAATTATTATGGTGGGTGAACAAATTACTGTCGAGCAATTGGTAGAAAAGAGAATAATTATGAGATTATCTAGGCATGATCATGTATATAGGCATCACGTCTGTGACAAGTAGACCGAAATGATTCTGCATCTAATACTATTACTCCACACATCAACCGCTATCCAGCATGCATCTAGAGTATTAAGTTCATGAAGAACAGAGTAATGCTTTAAGAAAGATGACATGATGTAGAGGGATAAACTCATGCAATATGATATAAACCCCATCTTTTTATCCTCAATGGCAACAATACAATAGGTGCCTTGCTGCCCCTGCTATCACTGGGAAAGGACACCGCAAGATTGAACCCAAAGCTAAGCACTTCTCCCATTGCAAGAAAGATCAATCTAGTAGGCCAAACCAAACTGATAATTCGAAGAGACTTGCAAATATAACTTAATCACACATAAAAGAATTCCGAGGAGATTCAAATATTTCTCATAGATAAACTTGATCATAAACCCACAATTCATCGGATCTCGACAAACACACTGCAAAATGAGTTACATCGAATAGATCTCCAAGAAGAGGAAGGAGAACTTTGTATTGAGAATCAAAGAGAGAGAAGAAACCATCTAGCTAATAACTATGGACCCAAAGGTCTCTGATAAACTACTCACAACTCATCGGAGAGGCCTTGGAGTTGATGTAGAGGCCCTCTGTGGTGGATTCCCCCTCCGGCGGAGCACCGACGACGGCTCCAAGATGGGATCTTGCGGATATAGAAGGTTATGGTGGTGGAAATATTTTTTCTTGGTCGCCCCTGATGTTTTTAGGGTACATGGGTATATATAGGAGGAAGGAGTACGCTGGTGGACAATCGAGGGGCCCACGAGGGTGGGGGGCGCGCCCAGCCCCAGGGGGCGCGCCGGGCACCCTCGTGGCCGCCTCGCTTATTTCTTGACTTGCACTCCAAGTCCTCTAGATCACGTTTGTTCCAAAATGATCGATCCCGAAGGTTTCATTCCGTTTGGACTTCGTCTGATATTCCTTTTCTTCGAAACACTAAAATAGGCAAAAAAACAGCAATTCGGGCTGGGCCTCTGGTTAGTAGGTTAATCCTAAAAATGATATAAAAGTGTAAAGTAAAGCCCATAAACATCCAAAAAGGGTAATATAATAGCATGGAACAATAAAAAATTATAGATACGTTGGAGACGTATCAAGCATCCCCAAGCTTAATTCCTGCTCGTCCTCGAGTAGGTAAATGATAAAGACAAAAAAATTGATGTGGAATGCTACCTAGCATATTTCTCAATGTATTTCTCTTTAATGTGGCATGAATGTTCAGATCCAAATGATTCAAAATAAAAGTTCATATTGACAAAAGGATAATAATACTTCAAGCATACTAACTTAAGCAATCATGTCTTCTCAAAATAACATGGCAAAGGAAAGTTCATCCCTACAAAATCATATAGTTTGGTCATGTTTCATTTTCGTTACACAAGAATGCTCTCATCATGCACAACCCCGATGACGAGCCAAGCAATTGTTTCATACTTTAGTAATCTCAAACTTTTTTCAACCTTCACGCAATACATGAGCGTGAGCCAGGGATATAGCACTATGGGTGGAATAGAATATGATGATGGGGGTATGTGGAGAAGACAAAAAGGATAAAGTCTCATATTGACGAGACTAAACAATGGGCTATGGAGATGCCCATCAATTGATGTCAACATGAGGAGTAGGGATTGCCATGCAACGGATACACTAGAGCTATAAATGTATGAAAGCTCAACCAAAGAAACTAAGTGGGTGTGCATCCAACTTGCTTGCTGATGAAGACATAGGGCATTTTGAGGAAGCCCATCGTTGGAATATACAAGCCAAGTTCTATAATGAAAAATTCCCACTAGTATATGAAAGAGACAACAAATGAGACTCTCTATATGAAGAACATGGTGCTACTTTGAAGCACAAGTGTGGAAAAAGATAGTAGTTAGTCCTAAAAATGATATAAAAGTGTAAAGTAAAGCCCATAAACATCCAAAAAGGGTAATATAATAGCATGGAACAATCAAAAATTATAGATACGTTGGAGATGTATCAACGTCGACAACATGACACTTCACCATATTTTGGTCTAAGGGAATGCATTGTGGAGTAGTTATTAGATGGTGGGTTGCGAGAGTGACAGAAGCTTAAACCCCAGTTTATGCGTTATTCCGTAAGGGACCGATTGGATCCAAAAGTTTAATGCTATGGTTAGAATTTATTCTTAATGCTTTTCTCGTAGTTACGGATGCTTGCGAGAGGGTTAATAATAAGTAGGAGGTTTGTTCAAGTAATAACAACACATAAGCACCGGTCCACCCACATATAAAATTATCAAAGTAATGAACACGAATTCAGCCAACATGATGAAAGTGACTAGATGAAATTCCTGTGTACCCTCAAGAACACTTTGCTTATCATAAGAGATTCTTTTGGCCTGTCCTTTGCCTCAAAAGGACTGGACTACCTTGCTGCACTTTTTTCACTACTATTGTTACTTGCTCGTTACAAATTACCTTGCTATCAAACTACTCTGCTACTTACAATTTTAGCACTTGCAGACATTACCTTTCTGAAAACCACTTGTCATTTCCTTCTGCTCCTCGTTGGGTTCGACACTCTTACTTATCGAAAAGGCTACAATTGACCCCATATACTTGTTGGTCATCAAGGCTATTTTCTGGCGCCGTTTCTGGGGAGTGAAGCGCTCTTGGTAAGTGGAAATTGGTAAGGAAACATTATTACTACGTGCTGAAATTTATTGTCACTTGCTACTATGGAAAACAATCCTTTGAGGGGTTTGTTCGGGGTATCTTCACCTCGACCGGAACCAAAATTAGTTGCCCCTCAACCTAATGCACCTACTGAAAATATTTAATATGAAATTCCTTCAGGTATGTTAGGACAACTGCTAGCTAATCCTTATGCAGGAGATGGAACCGAACATCCTAATATGCACTTGATATATGTGGATGAAATTTGTGGATTGTTTAAGCTTGCACGTTTGTCCGGAGATGAAGCTAATAAGAAGGTTTTCCGTTTATCTTTGAAGGGAAAAGCATTGACATGGTATAGGCTATGCGACAATATTGGATCTTGGAACTAGAATCGTTTGAAATTGGAATTTCATCAAAAATAAATTATGCTATGCATCTAGTTCATCGTGATCAGAATAATATATATAATTTTTGGCCTCATGAAGGATAAAGTATTGCTCTAGCTTGGGGGATGCTTAAGTAAATGTTGTATTCATGCCCCAATCTTGAGCTCTCAAGAGAAATATTATTCAAAACTTCTATGCTCGGATTTCTCGTAATGATCATACCATGCTCGATACTTCTTGTACTGGCTCTTTTATGAAGAAGACTATTGAATTCCGGTCGGATCTTTTAGAAAGAATCAAATGCAACTCTGAAGATTGGGAACTCGAGAAGGTAAAGAGTCAGGTATTGAACCTATGTTTGATTGTGTTAAATCTTTTATGAATAGCGATGCTTTTCAAAAGTTTAGCACTAAATATGGACTTGACTCTAAGATAGTAGCTTCCTTTTGTGAATCTTTTGCTACTCATGTTGATCTACCTAAGGAGAAGTGGTTTAAATATCATCCACCAATTAAAGATGAAATTAAAGAACCGGTAAAAGCTAAAGAAGAAACTATCATTTACAATGTTGATCCAGTTGTTCCCACTGCTTATATTGAAAAACCACCTTTCCCTGTTAGGATGAAGGAACATGCTAAAGCTTCAACTATGGTTAACAAAAGTTATGTTAGAACACCCAAACCATCTGAACAAATCAGAGTTGAACCTAGTGTTGCTATGGTTAAAGATATCTTAGTCGATAATATAGATGGGCATGTTGTTTACTTCTATGGTGAAGCTTCTAGAATTGCCAAACCTGAAGGAAAAGATAAACATAGACCAGTTGTCGGCATGCCTGTTGTCTCTGTTAAGATAGGAGATCACTGTTATCATGGGTTATGTGACCTAGGTGCTAGTGTGAGTGCTATTCATTTTTCCTTATATCAAGAAATTAAAGATGAAATAACACCTGCTAAAAAACAAGACATAGATGTCACTATTAAACTTGCTAATAGAAATACTATATCACCAATTGGGGTTCTTTGAGATGTTGAAGTATTGTGTGGGAAAATAAAATACCCTACTAATTTTGTTGTTCTTAGCTCCCCACAAGATGACTTTTGTCCCATTATTTTTGGTACACCTTTCTTGAACACCGTCAATGCAAAAATAGACTATGAGAAACAAACTGTCGGTGTTAGCTTTGGTGATGAATCTCATAAATTTAATTTTTCCAAGTTAAGTAGACAACCTCATAAGAAAGATTTGCCTAGAAAGGATGAAATTATTGGTCTTGCTTCTATTGTTGTGCCTCCTAGTGATCCTTTGGAACAATATTTGCTAGACCATGAAAATGATTTGCATATGCGTGAAAGAAATGAAATAGATAGAATCTTTTTCGAACAACAACCTCTCCTGAAACACAATTTGCCTATTGAAACTCTAGGAGGTCCTCCTCCACCTAAAGGTGATCCTATGTTTGAATTAAAACAATTGCCAGGCACTTTGAAATATGCTTATCTTGATGAGAAAAACATATATCATGTTATTATTAGTGCTAACCTTTCAGAACATGAAGAAGAAAGATTACTGAAAGTTCTAAGGAAGCACAGAGCTGCTATTGGATATTCTCTCGATGATCTTAAGGGCATTAGTCCCACTCTATGTCAGCACAAGATTAATATGGAACCTGATGCTAAACCCGTTGTTGATCACTAACGCCGATTAAATCCGAAGATGAAAGAAGTGGTAAGAATGGAAATATTGGAAACTTCTGGAAGCAAGGTATAATCTATCCTATAGCTGATAGTAGATGGGTAAGTCATGTTCATTGTGTCCCTAAGAAGGGAGGTATTACTATTGTTCCTAATGATAAGAATGAGCTCATTCCACAAATAATTGTGACATGCTATAGAATGGTAATTGACTATAGAAAATTAAACAATGCAACTAGAAAAGATCATTACCCTCTGCATTTTATCGATCAAATGTTAGAAAGATTATCTAAGAACAAACATTTTTGCTTTCTTGATGGATATTCTGGATTTTCACAAATACCTGTTTTACAACCTGATCAAGAAAAGACCACTTTTACTTGTCCTTTTGGAACATTTGCTTATAGACATATGCATTTTGGTTATGTAATGCACCTGCTACCTTTCAAAGATGTATGACTGCTATATTCTCTGATTTTTGTGAAAAGATTGTTGAGGTTTTCATGGATGACTTTTCTATTTATGGGAAGTCTTTTGATGATTGTTTAAGCAATCTTGATCGAGTCTTACAGAGATATGAACAAACAAATCTTGTCTTAATTGGGAGAAGTGCCACTTTATGGTTAACGAAGGTATTGTTTTGGGACCATAAAATTTCTGAAGAGGCATTGAGGTGGACAAAGCCAAGGTTGATGCAATTGAGAAATGCCATGTCCTAAAGATATCAAAGGTATTCGTAGTTTCCTTGGTCATGCTGGTTTCTATAGGAGGTTTATCAAACACTTTTCTAAAATTTCTAAGCCTCTTACGAATCTTTTGCAAAAGGATATTCCCTTTGTGTTTGCTGATGATTGTTTGGAAGCCTTTGAAACACTAACGAGAGCCTTAGTTACTGCACCTATTGTTCAACCACCTAATTGGAACTTGCCTTTTGAGATTATGTGTGATGCTAGTGATTATGTTGTTGGTGTTGTTCTAGGACAGAGAGTTGATAAGAAGCTGAATGTTATCCATTATGCTAGTAAAACTCTAGACAATGCTCAACAAAACTATTCTACTACCGAAAAAGAATTCTTAGCAGTGGTGTTTGCTTGTGATAAATTCAGATCTTACATTATTGATTCTAAATTGATTGTTCACACTGATCATGCTGCTATAAAATATCTTATGGAAAAGGAAGATGCTAAACCTAGACTCATTAGGTGGATTCTTCTTCTACAAGAATTGATTTTCATATTACTGATAGGAAAGGAGCAGAGAACCCCGTAGCTGATAACTTGTCTAGGCTTGAAATTATTCTTGATGACCCACAACCTATTAATGATTGCTTTCCTAATGAACAATTGGCTGCAATAAATGTCTCTCATAGTACACCTTGGTATGATGACTATGCTAATTATATTGTTGCTAAATACATACCACCTTGATTCACATACCAACAAAAGAAAAAATTCTTCTCTGATTTAAGACATTACTTTTGGGATGACCCGCATCTTTATAAATAAGGAGTAGATGGTATTATTAGACGTTGTGCACATAAGCATGAACAAGAACAAATCCTATGGAAATCTCACTCTGAAGCTTATGGAGGACATCACGCGGGAGATAGAACCGCTCATAAGGTATTGCAATCTGGTTTTTATTGGCCTACTCTCTTCAAAGATGCCCGTAAGTTTGTCTCATCTTGTAACAAATGCCAAAGAATAGGTAATATCAGTAAGCGTCAAGAAATGCCTATGAATTATTCACTTGCTGTTGAACCATTTGATGTTTGGGGATTTGATTTCATGGCACCTTTTCCTTCCTCTAATGGTTATACACATATTATGGTTGCTGTTGATTATGTTACTAAGTGGGTAGAAGCTATTCCAACCAGTAGTGCTGATCACAACACCTCTATTAAAAATGTTGAAGGAAGTTATTTTCCGAAGGTTTGGAGTCCCTAGATATTTAATGACTGGTGGTGGTTCACACTTTATTCATGGTGCTTTCCGTAAAATGCTTGCTAAGTATGATGTTAACCATAGAATTGCATCACCTTATCATCCTCAGTCTAGTGGTCAAGTTGAACTTAGCAATAAAGAAATAAAACTAATCTTACAAAACACTATCAATAGATCCCGGAAGAATTGGTCTAAGAAATTATATGATGCACTTTGGGCTTATAGAACAACATATAAAAATCCTATGGGTATGTCTCCATATAAAATGGTTTATGGAAAAGCTTGTAATTTGCTTCTTGAGTTAGAACACAAAGCATTTTGGGCAATTAAAGAACTCAATTATGATTTTAAACTTGCTGGTGAAAAGAGGTTATTTTATATTAGCTCATTAGATGAATGGAGAACCCAGGCTTATGAAAATGCAAAGTTATTCAAAGAAAAGGTTAAAAGATGGCATGAAAAAACAATCCAAAAGCGTGAGTTCAAAGTTGGAGAAAATGTTCTTTTGTACAACTCTTGTTTCAGATTCTTTGCAGGAAAACTCCTCTCCAAATGGGAAGGACCCTATGTAATCGAGGATCGATCCGAATCTATCAAAATAAATAATGCCAAAGACACTAACCCGAAGGTTGTCAATGGGCAACGAGTAAAACATTATATCTCAGGTACACCCATTAATATTGAAAGCAATATTATCCAAACTTTGACACCGGAGGAACACATAAAGGAAACCTTCCGGAACACTCCAGAATAATGAAAAAGGGAGGTACGTGATACAGTAAGTAAACAGACTCCAAAAAATCCGCAATTTTTTTTGTTAGTTTTGGAATATTTATAAAATTAGGAAAATAAGAAACTTCCAGGAAAGTGACCCTAGTGGGCACGATACACCAGGGCACACTAGGCATGCCTAGCGCGTCCAGGTGGATTGTGCCCACCTCGGGTACTTTCCGGACTCTGTTTTTCTTCCGTTCTGCTTGTTCCCTAAGATAAAAAAATCTATATATACCTCCCGAACCTATTGACCTCTGCATCATGGAGAAATCTCATGTTTTCTTTTCTTGCTATTTTCTGTCAGATCTAATCTATCATAGCCTCTTCAAGCTCCTTCAAGGACAAGTTCTTCGACAACGTCGTCAACCCATATCTGCGGGAGGTGATGCATCACCCTCAAGCTATCCGGATGCACGATGGGGTGATGCACATCTACGATGTGCAAGGACCCTAGGGGACTGGATCCATGGAGGCCAGGCTTGAAGCTATGGAGCAGGACATATTCAAGTGCAAGGGGATGGTGGAATGGACTTAATGCCAATCACCTTATGATCGCGGACTACACCCGTGATCTCAAGGTGGATGGCAAGCCCATAAAGGACATGATCTTCTCCCTCAACGAGCAAATCAAGTTCCTCCATAGCCAGATCCACGACCTTAAAAAGCCAAGTCTTTGAATATGAGGCGAGGTTTAAAGGTATGAGTTTGCCTGCCAGTTGCAGGATCCGGGAGACTCACTCCTGCTCTTATGATGGTGAGCCTCTGCCGTGGAAACCCGAGGACAAGAATCCTTCTACTTCATCCCCACCACCTTCTTCTTCACCGGCCAAAGAAAACTGAGTATTGGGTACGGGCACTTCCCTTGGCTTTCACCAATCTTGGGGGGGTGCCCCGGTATCGTATCATCTCCACTATCTTTTGCCTTTACTTTCTTAGTCGATCCATGGTTATCTTTTGCATTTAGATGAATAAAAGTTTAGTCGATTCTTTCTTTTTGTGAGTTTGCTTAGTGATCAATCCTTGTAATCGTGTGCAAGATATATAATAAAGCTTAGTTTGTGTTTTCCTTATTTATTTTTCTTGTTCCAATAAAAATAAAGGAAATAAAAGAAAGAGATCATATGCTAATCTTATGGTAAGTGATAACATTACACAAGGAAAAGTATAAGTAGAAAAATTTCTTGTAGATTGGGAAATATAGCATTGGTCAATGATGCAACTCATGAAAGAATTAATAAGGGAAGAGAAGGTTCACATATAAATATACTATCATGGAAATATTTTATGATTGTGAGCACCCATCAAAATATTATATGTCAAAAAATTTGACGTTGGACAAGGAAGACAACTTAATGATTTATGTTTGTTCATATTCACATAGAAGTTATATTGTCATAGATCCTTCAACATGTGGTGCTTGCCCCTATCTTTGCTAGCCAGAAACTCCGCACTAAGTAGAGATACTACTTGTGCATCCAAAACCCTTAAACCCTATCTTGTTTGAGAGTCCACCATACCTACCTATGGATTGAGTAAGATCCTTCAACTAAGTTGTCATCGGTGCAAAAAGGCAATAAAAATTGCTTCTAAAAGTGTGAGATCATTTAGTGTAAGGGAAAATTGAGTGTTGTATGAACTTGTGATGGTGAAGAATAAAAGCAATAGATTGCATACTAAATGTTACCATCACAAGGGGTAATATAATGTGACGTTCTCTTGCACTAAGGGGTTGAGCATACAAACAAAAAGCGCATCGCAACCTCTGCTTCCCTCTATGAAGGGCCCATCTTTTACTTTCATGTATTTACATTCATGCAAGAGTCAAGTTTTTCTCTCTATTCCTTCTATTTTTCTCCTTTGGCAAGCATCATGTGGTGAGGAAAGATCTAGGCACATATATCCAGTTGAATATGGGTAGCATGAGTTATTATTGTTGACATCACCCTTGATGTGAGTGTGTTGGGAGGTGAAACTATAAGCCCCTATCTTTCTATGTGTCCGGTTGAAACGTTTTGCTCATGTGTACGCGGTGAGTGTTAGCAATCATAGAAGACTAAATGATGGTTGAGTATGTGGACTTTCCTAAACGCTCCAATACGTGACCCTTCCTTAAAAGATGATGAATTGTAGTTGCAAAGTTGACTGAGAACATAGTTTGTTGGTTTCCAATAGAGTTTATGCTTTATACTTCGATGTTGTGATGAATTATCACTTGTTCATGAGAAGTCTATGACAACAGTTCTATGATAAAAGTTTTATGTTAAAGTTTGTTGATATTATAATAAGTTACATGATGCTGATATATCTGTATTTCTATTTTTATCGACACCTCTCTCTCTAAGCATGTCGACATGTTTTTCGATTTCAGTTTTCGCTTGAGGACAAGCAAGGTCTAAGCTTGGGGGAGTTGATACATCCATTTTGCATCATGTTTTCCTATTGTTATTTATGTTGTTTTATTGTATAATAATGCTTTTTGGAGTAATTCTAATGCCTTTTCTCTCATAATATGCAAGGTATGCACAAAGGGGGAGAATTTTGGCAGCTGGAAATCTGGACCTGAAAAAGCTAGGTCAAGCTACCTATTTTGCACAACTCGAAATGAGCTAAAACTTCCCGAGGATTTTTTATGGAATATTTAAGGATTATTGGAGCAAATAAGTACCAGAGGGGGGCCACCAGTTGGGCACAACCCACCTGGGCGCGTCAGGAGGTCCACGCGCGCCCTGGTGGGTGTTGCCCTCCTCGTGTAGGGGAACGCAGTAATTTCAAAAAAATTCCTACGATCATGCTAGATCTATCTAGGTGATTCATAGCAACGATAGGGGAGAGTGTTGTCTACGTACCCTCGTAGACCGAAAGCAGAAGCGTTATGACAACGCGATTGATGTAGTCGTACGTCTTCACGATCCGACCGATCCTAGCACCGAAGGTACGGCACCTCCGCGATCTGCACATGTTCAGCTCGATGACGTCTCACAAACTCTAGATCCAGCTAAAGTCGAGGGAGAGTTTCGACAGCACGACGGTGTGGTGACGTTGATGATGAAGTTATCGGCACAAGGCTTCGCCTAAGCACTATGATGATATGACCGAGGTGGAAATCTGTGGAGGGGGGGCACCGCACGCGGCTAAAAGATAAACTTGATCAACTTGTGTTTCCATGGGGTGCCCCCCTCCCCGTATATAAAGGAGTGGAGGAGGGGGGCGGCCGGCCTCAAGGGGTGCGCCCCAAGGGGGGGGGTCCTACTCCAAGTAGGAGTAGGTTCCCCCTTTCGTAGTCCAACTAGGAGGGGAAGGAAGGAGGGGAAGGAGAGAAGGAAGGGGGGGCCCCATAGTCCAATTCAGTTTGGGCTAGGGGGGCGCACACACCACCTTGGCATATCTCCTCTCTTCCACCACTTGGCCCATGAGGCCCAATAACCCCCCGTGGGGTTCCGGTAACACCTCGGTACTGCGGTTTTATCCGAAACTTCTCCGGAACACTTCTAGTGTCCGAATATAGCTGTCCAATATATCAATATTTATGTCTCAACCATTTCAAGACTCCTCGTCATGTCCGTGATCACATCCGGGACTCTGAACAACCTTCGACACATCATATCACGTAAACTCATAATACCAATCGTCATCGAACGTTAAGCGTGCAGACCCTACGGTTCGAGAACTATGTAGACATGACCGAGACGCATCTCCGGTCAATAACCAATAGCAGAACATGGATGCTCATATTGGTTCCTACATATTCTACGAAGATCTTTATCGGTCAAACCGCATAACATCATACGTTGTTCCCTTTGTCATCGGTATGCTACTTGCCCGAGATTCGATAGTACGTATCATCATACCTAGTTCAATCTCGTTACTAACAAGTTACTCATTCTGTAATACTTCATCCCGCAACTAACTCATTAGTTACAATGCTTGCAAGGCTTATAGTGATGAGCATTACTGAGAGGGCCCAGAGATACCTCTCCGAAACACAGAGTGACAAATCCTAATCTTGATCTTTGCCAACCCAACAAACACCTTCGGAGACACCTGTAGAGCATCTTTATAATCACCCATTTACATTTTGACATTTGATAGCACACAAAGTGTCCCTCCGGTATTCGGGAGTTGCATAATCTCATAGTCTGAGAAACATGTATAAGTCATGAAGAAAGCAGTAGCAATGAAACTGTAACAATCATAATGCTAAGCTAACAGATGGGTCTTGTACATCACATCATTCTCCTAATGATGTGATCCCGTTCATCAAATGACAACACATGTCTATGGTTAGGAAACATAACTATCTTTGATTGACGAGCTAGTCAAGTAGAGGCATACTAGGGACACTATGTTTTGTCTATGTATTCACACATGTACTAAGTTTCCGGTTAATACAATTCTAGCATGAATAATAAACATTTATCATGAAATAAGGAAATAAATAATAACTTTATTATTGACTCTACGGCATATTTCCTTCAGTCTCCCACTTGCACTACAGTCAATAATCTAGTTCACATCACCATGTGATTTAACACCAATAGTTCACATATGTATGTGATTAACACCCATAGTTCACATCACCATGTGACCAACACCCAAAGGGTTTACTAGAGTCAATAATCTAGTTCACATCGCTATGTGATTAACACCCAAAGAGTACTAAGGTGTGATCATGTTTTTCTCGTGAGAGAAGTTTAGTCAACAGGTCTGTCACATTCAGAGTCGTATGTATTTTGCAAATATTCTATGTCTACAATGCTCTGCATGGAGCTACTCTAGCTAATTGCTCCTACTTTCAATATGTATCCAGATTGAGACTCAGAGTCATCTGGATCGGTGTAAAAGCTTGGATCGATGTAACTCTTTACGACGAACTCTTTTTCACTCCCATAACCGAGAAACAATTCCTTAGTCCTCACTAAGGATAATTTTGACCGTTGTCCAGTGATCTACTTCTAGATCACTATTGTACCCCCTTGCCAAACTCATGGCAAGGTACACAATAGGTCTGGTACACAGCATAACATACTTTATAGAACCTATGACTGAAGCATAGGGAATGACTTTCATTCTCTTTCTATCTTCTGCCGTGGTCGGGCTTTGAGGCTTACTCAATTTTACACCTTGTAATACAGACAAGAACCCCTTCTTTGACTGATCCATTTTGAAATCTTTCAAAAACTTGTCAAGGTATATACTCATTGAAAAATCTTATCAAGCGTCTTGATCTATCTTTATAGATCTTGATGCCCAATATGTAAGCAGCTTCACCGAGGTCTTTCTTTGAAAAACTCTTATCCAAGTATCCCTTTATGCTATCAAGAAATTATATATCATTTCCAATCAACAATATGTCATCCACATATAATATTAGAAATGCTATAGAGCTCCCACTCACTTTCTTGTAAATACAGGCTTCTTCAAAAGTCTATATAAAACCATATGCTTTGATCACAGTATCAAAGCGTTTATGCCAACTCTGAGAGGCTTGCACCAGTCCATAAATGGATCGCTGGATCTTGCACACTTTGTTAGCACCCTTTGGATCGACAAAACCTTATGGTTGCATCATATACATCTCTTCTTCCAGAAATCCATTCAAGAATGCAGTTTTGACATCCATCTGCCAGATTTCATAAAATATGGCAACTGCTAACATGATTCAGATGGATTTAAGCATCGCTACAGTTGAGAAAATCTCATTCTAGTCAACACCTTGAACTTGTCGAAAACCTTTTGCGACAAGTCGAGCTTTGTAGATAGTAACACTACTATCAGCGTTCGTCTTCCTCTTTGAAGATTCATTTATTTTCTATGGCTTGCTGATCATCGGGAAAATCCACCAAAGCCACAATTTGTTCTCATACATGGATCCCATCTCAGATTTATTGGCCTCAAGCCATTTCGCGGAACCTGGGCTCATCATCGCTTCCTCATAGTTCGTAGGTTCATCATGGTCTAGTAGCATGACTTCTAGAGCAGGATTACCATACCACTCTGGTGCATACCGTACTTCGGAATACATACGAGTTTCTGTAGTAACTTGATCCAAAGTTTCATGATCATCATCATTAGCTTCCTCATAAATTGGTGTAGGAATCACTGGAACTGATTTCTGTGATGAACTACTTTCCAATTCAGGAAAATGTACAATTACCTCATCAAGCTCTACTTTCCTCCCACTCACTTCTTTCGAGAGAAACTCCTTCTCTAGAAAGGATCCATTATTAGAAACGAATATCTTGCCTTTCGGATCAGTGATAGAAGGTGTACCCAACAGTTTCCTTAGGGTATCCTATGAAGACACACTTCTCCGATTTGGATTCGAGCTTATCAGGTTGAAGCTTTTTCACATAAGCATTGCAGCCCCAAATTTTAAGAAATGACAACTTTGGTTTCTTGCCAAACCACAGTTCATAAGGCGTCGTCTCAACGGATTTTGATGGTGCCCTATTTAAAGCGAATGTAGTTTTCTCTAATGCATAACCCCAAAATGATAGTGGTAAATCGGTAAGAGACATCATAGATCGCACCATATCCAATAAAGTGCGGTTATGACGTTCAGACACACCATTACGCTGTGGTGTTCCAGGTGGCGTGAGCTGTGAAACTACTCCACATTGTTTTAAATGAAGGCCAAACTCGTAACTCAAATATTCTCCTCCATGATCAGATCGTAGAAACTTTTATTTTCTTGCTATGATGATTCTCCACTTCACTCTAAAATTCTTTGAACTTTTCAAATGTTTTAGACTTGTGTTTCATTAAGTAGATATACCCATATCTGCTTTTCTGTGAAGGTTAGAAAATAGCGATACATGCCACGAGTATCAACACTCATTGGACCGCATACATCGGTGTGTATTATTTCCAATAAGTCACTATCTTGTTCCATTTTCCGGAGAATGGAGTTTTAGTCATCTTGCCCATAAGGCACGGTTCGCAAGTATCAAATGATTCATAATCAAGTGATTCTAAAAGCCCATCAGCATGGAGTTTCTTCATGCGCTTTACACCAATATGACCTAAACGGTAGTGCCACAAATATGTTGCACTATCATTATTAACTTTGCATCTTTTGGCATCTGTATTATGAATATGTGTATCACTACGATCAAGATTCAATAAAACCATCAACATTGGGTGTATGACCATAGAAGGTTTTACTCATGTAAATAGAATAACAATAATTCTCTATCTTAAATGAATAACTGTATTGCAATAAACATGATCTAATCATATTTATGATCAACGCAAACACCAAATAACATTTATTTAGGTTCAACACTAATCCCGAAAGTATAAGGAGTGTGCGATGATGATCATATCAATCTTGGAGACACTTCCAATATACATCGTCACTTCACCCTCAACTAGTCTTTCTTTATTCTGTAAATCATGTTTTCAGTTACTAATATTAGCAACTGAATAAGTATCAAATACCCAGGGGCTACTATGAACACTAGCAAGGTACACATCAATAACATGTATATCAAATATACCTTTGTTCACTTTGCCATCCCTCTTATCCACCAAATATTTGGGGTACTTCTGCTTCAAGTGACCATTTCCTTTGCAGTAGAAGCACTCAGTTTCAGGCTTAGGTCTAGCTTTGGGCTTCTTCACGGGAGTGACAACTTGTTTGCCATTCTACTAGAAGTTCCCTTTCTTTCCCTTTGCCCTTTTTCTTGAAACTAGTGGTCTTGTCAATCATCAACACTTGATGCTCTTTCTTGAATCATCGATTTCAGCATCACGAAGAGCTCGGGAATCGTTTTCGTCATCCCTTGCATACTATAGTTCATCACGAAGTTCCAGTAACTTGGTGATGGTGACTAAGAGAATTCTGTCAATCACTATCTTACCTGAAAGATTAACTCCCACTTGATTCAAGCGATCGTAGTACCCAGACATTCTGAGTACATTCTCATTAGTTGAGCAATTCTCCTCCATCTTTTAGGTGAAGTACTTGTGAGAGGTCTCATACCTCTTGACACGGGCATGAGTCTGAAATACCAATTTCAGCTCTTGGAACATCTCATATGCTCTATGGCGTTCAAAACATTTTTGAAGTCCCGGTTCTAAGCCGTAAAGCATGGTGCACTAAACTATCAAGTAGTCATCATACTGAGCTAGCCAAACGTTCATAGCATCTGCATCTGCTCCTGCAATAGGTCTGTCACCTAGCGATGCATCAAGGACATAATTCTTCTATGCAGCAATCAGGATAAACCTCAGATCATGGACCCAGTCCACATCATTGCTACTATCATCTTTCAACTTAGTTTTCTCTAGGAAACATATAAAACATAGGGAAACTATAAACGCAAGCTATTGATCTACAACATAATTTGCAAAGTACTAGCAGGACTAAGTTCATGATAAATTAAAGTTCAATTAATCATATTACTTAAGAACTCCCACCTAGATAGACATCCCTCTAGTCATCTAAGTGATCACGTGATCCAAATCAACTAAACCATGTCCGATCATCATGTGAGATGGAGTAGTTTTCAATGGTGAACATCACTATGTTGATCATACCTACTGTATGATTCACGCTCGACCTTTCGGTCTCTAGTGTTCCGAGGCCATATCTGCATATGCTAGGCTCGCCAGGTTTAACCCAAGTATTCTGCGTGTGCAAAAATGGCTTGCACCCATTGTATGTGAACGTAGAGCTTATCACACCCGATCATCATGTGGTGTCTCGGCACAACGAACTGTCGCAACGGTGCATACTCAGGGAGAACACTTATACCTTGAAATTTAGTAAGGGATCATCTTACAATGCTACCGCCATACTAAGCAAAATAAGATGCATAAAGGATAAACATCAGATGCAATCAATATAAGTGATATGATATGGCCATCATCATCTTGTGCCTTCGATCTCCATCTCCAAAGCACCGTCATGATCACCATCATCACCGACTTGACACCTTGATCTTCATCGAAGCATCATTGTCGTCTCGCCAACTATTGCTTCTACGACTATCGCTACCACTTAGTGATAAAGTAAAGCAATTACATGGCGGTTGCATTTCATACAATAAAGCGACAACTATATGGCTCCTGCCAGTTGCCGATAACTTTTACAAAACATGATCATCTCATACAACAATTTATATATCATCACGTCTTGACCATATCACATCACAACATGCCCTGCAAAAACAAGTTAGATGTCCTCTACTTTGTTGTTGCAAGTTTTACGTGGCTGCTACGGGCTTAGCAAGAACCGTTCTTACCTACGCATCAAAACCACAATGATTTTTCGTCAAGTGTGATGTTTTAACCTTCAACAAGGACCGGGCGTAGCCACACTCGATTCAACTAAAGTTGGAGAAACAGACACTCACTAGCCACCTGTGTGCGAAGCACATCGGTAGAACCAGTCTCGCGTAAGCGTACGTGTAATGTCGGTCTCAGCCGCTTCATCCAACAATACTGCCGAATCAAAGTATGACATGCTGGTAAGCAGTATGACTATTATCGCCCACAACTCTCTGTGTTCTACTCGTGCATATAACATCTACGCATAGACCTGGCTCGCATGCCACTGTAGGGGAACACAATAATTTCAAAATAATTCCTATGATCATGCAAGATCTATCTAGGTGATGCATAGCAACAAGAGGGGAGAGTGTTGTCTACGTACCCTCGTAGACCGAAAGCGGAAGAGTTATGACAACACAGTTGATGAAGTCGTATGTCTTCATGATCCGACCGATCCTACCACTGAAGGTACGGCACCTCCTCGGTCTACACATGTTCAGCTCGGTGACGTTCCATGAACTCTAGATCAAGCTGAGGTCGAGGGAGAGTTTTGTTAGCACGACGGTGTAGTGACGGTGATGATGAAGTTACCGGCACAGGGCTTCGCCTAAGCACTAAGACGATATGACCGAGGTGGAAATCTATGGAGGGGGCACCACACACGGCTAAAAAATCAACTTGATCAACTTGTGTGTCTATGGGATGCCCCCTCCCCGTATATAAAAGAGTGGAGGAGGGGGGCAGCCGGCCTCAAGGGGTGCGCCCCAAGGGGGGAAATCCTACTCCAAGTAGGACTAGGTTCCCCCTTTCCTAGTCCAACTTGGAGGGGGAGGAAGGAGGGGAAGGAGAGAAGGAAATGGGGGGCCGCCCCCCTAGTCCAATTCGGTTTGGGCTAGGGGGCGCATGCCCCACCTTGGCCTGCTCCCTCTCTTCCACCACTTGGTCCATGAGGCCCAATAACCCCTCGGGGGGTTCCGGTAACCCCTCGGTACTCCGGTTTTATCCAAAATTCTCCGAAACACTTCCGGTGTCCAAATATAGCCGTCCAATATATCAATCTTTATGTCTCGACCATTTCGAGACTCCTCGTCATGTCCGTGATCACATCTGGGACTCCAAACAACCTTCGGTATATCATGTCACATAAACTCATAATACCAACCGTCATCGAACGTTAAGCGTGCGGACCCTACGAGTTCGAGAACTATGTAGACATGACCAAGACACGTCTCCGGTCAATAACAAATAGCGGAACCTAGATGCTCATATTGGTTCCTACATATTCTACGAAGATCTTTATCGGTCAAACCGCATAACAACATATGTTGTTCCCTTTGTCATCGGTATGTTACTTGCCCGAGATTCGATCGTCGGTATCATCATACCTAGTTCAATCTCGTTACCGACAAGTTACTCGTTCTGTAATACTTCATCCCGCAACTAACTCATTAGTTACAATGCTTGCAAAGCTTATAGTGATGAGCATTACCGAGAGGGCCCAGAGATACCTCTCCGAAACACAAAGTGGCAAATCCTAAACTCGACGACCTTTGCCAACCCAACAAACACCTTCAGAGACACCTGTAGAGCATCTTTATAATCACCCATTTATGTTGTGACGTTTGATAGCACACAAAGTGTCCCTCCGGTATTCGGGAGTTGCATAATATCATAGTCTGAGAAACATGTATAGGTCATGAAGAAAGTAGTAGCAATGAAACTGTAATGATCATAATGCTAAGCTAACGGATGGGTCTTGTCTATCACATCATTCTCCTAATGATGTGATCCTGTTCATCAAATGACAACACATGTCTATGGTTAGGAAACATAACCATCTTTGATTAACGAGCTAGTCAAGTAGAGGCATACTAGGGACACTATGTTTTCTCTATGTACTCACACATGTACTAAGTTTCCGGTTAATACAATTCTAGCATGAATAATAAACATTTATCATGAAATAAGGAAATAAATAGTAACTTTATTATTGCCTCTAGGGCATATTTCCTTCAGCTGGGCCCACCTCCGGTGCCCCTCTTCTGGTATATAAGTCATTTTGACCTAGAAAAAAATGGGGAGAGGAATTTCGGGATGAAGCGCCGCCGCCTCGAGGTGGAACTTGGGCAGGAGCACTTTTGCCCTCCGGTGGAGCGATTTGGTCGGGGGAACTTCTCTCCCGGAGGGGGAAATCATCGTCATCATCATCACCAACAACTCTGCCATCTAGGGGAGGGCTGTCTTCGTCAACATCTTCACAGCACCAAATCCTCTCAAACCCTAGTTCATCTCTTGTGTTCAATCTTTGTATCAAAACTATAGATTGGTGCTTGTGGGTGACTAGTAGTGTTGATTACATCTTGTAGTTGATCACTATATGGTTTATTTGGTGGAAGATTATATGTTTAGATCCATTATGCTATTTAATACCCCTCTGATCTTGAGCATGTTTATCATTTGTGAGTAGTAACTTTCGTTCTTGAGGTCACGGGAGAAATCATGTTGCAAGTAATCATGTGAACTTGATATGTGTTTGATATTTTAATGATATGTATGTTGTCATTCTCTTAGTGGTGTCATGTGAACGTTGACTACTGGACACTTCACCATATTTGGGCCTAAGGGAATTCAGTGTGGAGTAGTTATTAGATGGTGGGTTGCAAGAGTGACAGAATCTTAAACCCCAGTTTATGCGCTATTCCGTAAGGGACCGATTAGATCCAAAAGTTTAATGCTATGGTTAGAATTTATTAATACTTTTCTCGTAGTTGCAGATGCTTGAGAGAGGGTTAATCATATGTAGGAGGTTTGTTAAGTAAGAACATCACCTAAGCACCAGTCCACCCACATATCAAATTATCAAAGTAACGGACACGAATTAAGCCAACATGATGAAAGTGACTAGATGAAATTCCCGTGTACCCTCAAGAACACTTTACTTATCATAAGAGATCGTTTTGGCCTATCCTTTGCCTCAAAAGGATTGGGCTACCTTGGTGCACTTTTGTTACTACTATTGTTACTTGCTCATTACAAATTATCTTGCTATCAAACTACTCCGCTACTTACAACATTAGCACTTGCAGACAATACCTTGCGGAAAACCTCTTGTCATTTCCTTGTGCTCCTCGTTGGGTTTGACACTCTTACTTATCGAAAAGGCTACAGTTGACCCCATATACTTGTGGGTCATCAGTGTGCCTCAACCATAGCCATCACGCCCGTAGGGCCACATTGAGCCGGTGAAAGTCTGGTAAACCCAAAGCTTCCAACCCATTTTGGAGTACAGAGCTCCTTCCGAATCACAACACACTAACCGCCTCGTGTCTCGGTCAAGCCAGCCCAGAAAAGGCTCCGACAGACCCTGGCAATGCTGGGAAGTACTTTCGGAGGTACATCTAGTGCCAACATCACATGAATTGGAATAACATATGGTATAGATTGCATGAGAGTAAGCTGCCCCGCCTTGTCCATGCCAACGGCACGACAAGTGGGTAATTTCCTTACCACTCCATCCACAATTTCATGGAATCGAGCTTCTGATTGTTTGCACAGGGAGAGTGGCAAGGCAAGGTACATGATGGGGAATACACTGATGGGGTAGCCTATTGGGAAACGTAGTAGAAAACAAAAAAATCACACCTACAATCACCCAAGATCAATATGAAGATGCATAACAGGTTGGGATCATGATCATTACCGTCATCGAGTTGCAGCCGAAGAAGAACGTGTCGGTGTAGATCATACTTGGAGTCCCTCGTACCGCCCACAAACAACCCCTCAAACTGAATACCAAAATCACGGCCTCTCTACTTGGTTGCAAGTGTGCGGCCTTCATGATCCGGTAGCGCTTCACCGTCCAGAGCTAATCGTTGTCGGAGAACCAGACAGTTAGAACCATAATGGGCTTCCAATCATGAGAACAAGAGGATTAGTCAAGCTCTAATTAGTCAACTAGGACCAACTAGAGCAAGAACTAGAGGAGGCTCCAAAAACTATGTGTCCAATAGAGCAAAAAGCCCTAGTATATATAGGTTCGAGGGGGAGGAGTGAAGGAAATATGCCCTAGAGGCAATAATAAAGTTGTTATTTTATATTTCCTTATTTCATGATAAATTTTTATTATTCATGCTAGTATTGTATTAACCGGAAACTTGATACATGTGTGGATACATAGACAAAACACCGTGTCCCTAGTATGCCTCTACTTGACTAGCTTGTTAATCAAAGATGGTTAAGTTTTCTAGCCATAGACATGTGCTGTCATTTGATGAATGGGATCACATCATTAGGAGAATGATGTGATGGACAAGACCCATCCGTTAGCTTAGCATTATGATAATTCAGTTTTATTGCTACTGCTTTCTTCATGTCAAATACATATTCCTCCGACTATGAGATTATGCAACTCCCGGATACTAAGGGAATGCCTTGTGTGCTATCAAACGTCACAACGTAACTGGGTGATTATAAAGATGCTCTACAGGTATCTTCGAAGGTGTTTGTAGGGTTGGCATAGATCGATATTAGGATTTATCACTCCGAGTATCAGAGAGGTATCTCTGGGCCCTCTCGGTAATGCACATCATAAGAAGCCTTGCAAGCACTTTAACTAATGAGTTAGTTGTGGGATGATGCATTAGGCAATGAGTAAAGAGACTTGTCGGTAATGAGATTGAACTAGGTATGAGGATACCGATGATCGAATCTTGGGCAAGTAACATACCGATGACAAAGGGAATAATGTATGTTGTCATAATGGTTCGACCGATAAAGATCTTCGTAGAATATGTGGGAGCCAATATGAGCATCCAGGTTCCGCTATTGGTTATTGACGAGATAGGTCTCTCGGTTATGTCTACATAGTTCTCAAACTCATAGGGTCCGCATGCTTAACATTCAATGACGATTTGTATTATATGAGTTATGTGATTTGGTGACCGAATGTTGTTCGGAGTCCCGGATGAGATCACAGACATGATGAGGAGTATATGGTCGAGAGGTAAAGATTCATGTATAGGACGATCGTATTCGGACACAGGAAGTGTTCCGGGGGTACCGGGTACGTATCGGGTCACCGGAAGGAGTTTCAGGCAACCCTCGACAAACTACATGGGCCTAATGGTCCAAGAGGGGGACACACCAGCCCCTAATTAAGGGGCTGGTGCGCCCCCATGTAGGCCGAATTGGAGGGGAAAGGGAAGGGGGAAGAGAGAAGGAATGGGAGGGATTCGGCCTCCCCCTTCCTTCCCTCCCCCTCTTCCTTCCTTCCCCCTCCAACACTTATGGAAGGGGGGAGGCCGACTTGTGGGAGGCACCCAAGTAGGATTACACCTACTTGGGGTGCCCCTTGCTCCCCCTCTCCCTCTCCCAGCTATATATATGTGGGGGGCACCGCTAGAACACACATGATTGATTCCTAGCCGTGTGCGGCGCCCCCCTCCACAGGTTACGCCTCCGGTCATATTCACGTAGTGCTTAGGCGAAGCCCTGCGCAGATCACTTCACCATCACCGTCCCCACACCGTCGTGCTGACACAAATATCCTTTGACACTTTGCTGGATCAAGAGTTCGAGGGACTTCATCGAGCTGAACGTGTGTAGAACTCGGAAGTGTCGTACGTTCGGTGCTTGATCAGTCGGAACGAGAAGAAGTTTGACTATATCAACCACGTTAACAAACGCTTTTGCTTTCGGTCTACGAGGGTACGTGGACACACTCTCCCCCTCTCGTTGCTATTCATCTCCTAGATAGATCTTGCGTGAGCGTCGGTTTTTTTTTTGAAATTGCATGCTACGTTCCCCAATAGTAGCATCCGAGCCAGGTTAATGCATAGATGATATGCACAAGTAGAACACAAAGAGTTGTGGGCGGTGATCGTCATACTACTTACCACCAATGTCTTAATATTATTTGGAGGTATTGTTGGATGAAGCGGCTCGGACCAACCTTACATGACCACGTTCATGAGACCGGTTCCACCGACAGACATGCAGCTAGTTTTGCATAAAGGTCGCTGGAGGGTGTCTGTTTCTCCAACTTTAGTTGAACCGAATTTGACTCTGGTCGGTCCTGGTTCAAGGTTAAAACAACAAACTTGATAAATAACTATTTTGGTTTTGTGCCATAGGTAAGAACGGGTATTGCTAGAATCCTGTAGCAACCACGTAAAACTTGCAACAACAAAGTAGAGGACATCTAACTTGTTTTTGCAGGGCATGTTGTGATGTGATATGGTCAAGACATGATGAGATATTGATATGTCTCCATTGTATCTACTCCCTCTGTCCTTTGAAGAGTGTACTTCCAACTTTGTTGGAAAGTCAAACTTTTTTATGTTTGACCGTGTTTATACAATAATGCACCAACATTTATGCCATCAAATTAGTAGCATTAGATTCCAGATAAAATATATTTTCATCATATACCTATTTGGTTTCATAAAAATTGATATATTTTTGCACAAACTCGGTCAAACGTTGAAATAGTTTGACCCTCCAACAAAATTGGAAGTACACTCTTTAAAGGACGGAGGGAGTACTTTTCCTAACGCTTTTCCTCTTGTTTTGGACTCTAATTTGCATGATTTGAATGAAACTAACCTGGACTAACGTTGTTTTCAGTAGAACTACCATGGTGTAGTTTTTGTGCAGAAATAAAAGTTCTCGGAATGGAACGAAACTTTGCGAGGATTTTTTATTCAATAAAAGAGAATTTCTGGAGCCAGGAACCACCGAAGGGGGCAACATGGGTGGGCACAACCCACCTAGGCGCGCCACCCCCTCCAGGCGCGCCCAGGTGGGTTGTCCCCACCTGGTGGCCCCGCAGACCCTGAAACCAACGCTTTAAAATCCTGTATTTCTAGAAAAAATCAGGGAAAAAGAATTATCGCGTTTCACGAGACGGAGCCACCGCCGTCTCATGTTCTTCACTGGGAGGCCAGATCTGGAGTCCATTTGGGGCTCCGGGGAGGGGGATCTTCGATCTTTGTCATCACCAACCCTTCTCCAACACCAATTCAATGATGCTCCCCACCGGGAGTGAGTAATTCCTTCATAGGCTCGCTAGTTGGTGAGGAGTTGGATGAGATTCATCGTGTAATCGAGTTACTTTTTGATACATCTCCAATGGATCCATAATTTTTTATTGTTCCATGCTATTATATTATCCATCTTGGATCTTTTATATGTATTTATACGCTATTTTATATGATTTTTGGGACTAACCTATTAACCTAGAGTCCAGTGCCAGTTTCTGTTTTTCCTTGTTTTTGAGTTCTACAGAAAAGGAATATCAAACGGAGCCCAATTGCTTGAAAATTTACGGAGATTATTTTTGAACCAGAAGAAGTCCATGGAGCATCAGAGATGGACCAGAAGAGTCTCGAGGCCACCATGAGGGTGGTGTTGGGGAACGTTGCAGAAAACAAAAATTTTCCTACTCGTTTCACCAACATCATCTAGGAGTTCATCTAGCAAAGAGTGATTAGATGCATCTACATACCTTTGTAGATCGCGCACGGAAGCGTTCAAAAGAACGGTGATGATGTAGTCGTACTCGATGTGATCCAAATCACCGATGACCAGCGCCGAACGGACGGCACCTCCGCGTTCAACACACGTACGGGACGGGAGACGTCTCCTCCTTCTTGATCCAGCAAGGGGGGAGGAGAGGTTGATGAAGATCCAGCAGCACGACGGCGTGGTGGTGGATGCAGGGCGTCACAGCAGCAGGGCTTCGCCGAGACTACGAGGGAGAGACGTAACGGGGGGAGATGGAGGCGCCAGGGGCTGGTGTAAATCCCTCCTCTCCCCCCACTATATATAGGGGTGCCAGGGGGGGCGCCGGCCCTAGTAGATGGCATCTACTAGGGGGGGCGGCGGCCAAGGGGAGGTTTCCCTCCCCCCCAAGGCACCTAGGGGTGCCTTCCACCACATGGACTCTTCCATGGTGGAAACCCTAGGCGCATGGGCCTATAGGGGCTGGTGCCCTTGGCCCATCTAGGCCAAGGCGCACCCCCTACAGCCCATGTGGCCCCCCGGGACAGGTGGCCCCACCCGGTGGACCCCCGGGACCCTTCCGGTGGTCCCGGTACAATACCGATAACCCCGAAACTTGTCCCGATGCCCGAAATAGCACTTCCTATATATAATTCTTTACCTCCGGACCATTCCGGAACTCCTCGTGACGTCCGGGATCTCATCCGGGACTCCGAACAACATTCGGGTTTCTGCATATACATATCTTCATAACCCTAGCGTCACCGAACCTTAAGTGTGTAGACCCTACGGGTTCGGGAGACAAGCAGACATGACCGAGACGACTCTCCGGTCAATAACCAACAGCGGGATCTGGATACCCATGTTGGCTCCCACATGCTCCACGATGATCTCATCGGATGAACCACGATGTCGAGGATTTAATCAATCCCGTACGCTATTCCCTTTGTCTATCGATATGTTACTTGCCCGAGATTCGATCGTCGGTATCCCAATACCTCGTTCAATCTCGTTACCGGCAAGTCACTTTACTCGTACCGTAATGCATGATCCCGTGACCAGACACTTGGTCACTCTGAGCTCATTATGATGATGCATTACCGAGTGGGCCCAGTGATACCTCTCCGTCATACGGAGTGACAAATCCCAGTCTTGATCCATGTCACCCAACAGACACTTTCGGAGATACCCGTAGTCTACCTTTATAGTCACCCAGTTACGTTGTGACGTTTGGCATACCCAAAGCACTCCTACGGTATCCGGGAGTTACACGATCTCATGGTCTAAGGAAAAGATACTTTGACATTGGAAAACTCTAGCAAACGAACTATACGATCTTGTGCTATGTTTAGGATTGGGTCTTGTCCATCACATCATTCTCCCAATGATGTGATCTCGTTATCAATGACATCCAGTGTCCATAGTCAGGAAACCATGACTATCTGTTGATCAACGAGCTAGTCAACTAGAGGCTCACTAGGGACATGTTGGTGTCTGTTATTCACACATGTATTACGATTTCCGGATAACACAATTATAGCATGAATAAAGACAATTATCATGAACAAGGAAATATAATAATAATGCTTTTATTATTGCCTCTAGGGCATATTTCCAACAGTCTCCCACTTGCACTAGAGTCAATAATCTAGTTACATTGTGATGAATCGAACACCCATGGAATTCTGGTGTTGATCATGTTTTGCTCTAGGGAGAGGTTTAGTCAACGGATCTGCTATATTCAGGTCCGTATGTACTTTACAAATCTCTATGTCTCCATCTTGAACATTTTCACGAATGGAGTTGAAGCGACGCTTGATGTGCCTTGTCTTCTTGTGAAACCTGGGCTCCTTGGCAAGTGCAATAGCTCCAGTGTTGTCACAGAAGAGCTTGATCGGCCCCGACGCATTGGGTATGACTCCTAGGTCGGTGATGAACTCCTTCACCCATATTGCTTCATGTGCTGCCTCCGAGGCTGCCATGTACTCCGCTTCACATGTAGATCCCGCCACGACGCTTTGCTTGCAACTGCACCAGCTTACTGCCCCACCATTCAAAATATACACGTATCCGGTTTGTGACTTAGAGTCATCCAGATCTGTGTCGAAGCTAGCGTCGACGTAACCCTTTACGACGAGCTCTTCGTCACCTCCATAAACGAGAAACATTTCCTTAGTCCTTTTCAGGTACTTCAGGATATTCTTGACCGCTGTCCAGTGTTCCTTGCCGGGATTACTTTGGTACCTTCCTACCAAACTGACGGCAAGGTTAACATCAGGTCTGGTACACAGCATGGCATACATAATAGAACCTATGGCTGAGGCATAGGGGATGACGCTCATCTCTTCTATATCTTCTGCCGTGGTCGGACATTGAGCTGAGCTCAATTTCATACCTTGTAACACAGGCAAGAACCCCTTCTTGGATTGATCCATATTGAACTTCTTCAATATCTTATCAAGGTATGTGCTTTGTGAAAGACCTATGAGGCGTCTCGATCTATCTCTATAGATTTTGATGCCTAATATATAAGCAGCTTCTCCAAGGTCCTTCATTGAAAAACTTTTATTCAAGTAGGCCTTGATGCTGTCCAAGAGTTCTATATCATTTCCCATCAAAAGTATGTCATCTACATATAATATGAGAAATGCTACAGAGCTCCCACTCACTTTCTTGTAAACGCAGGCTTCTCCATAAGTCTGTGTAAACCCAAACGCTTTGATCATCTCATCAAAGCGAATGTTCCAACTCCGAGATGCTTGCACCAGCCCATAAATCGAGCGTTGGAGCTTGCACACTTTGTCAGCATTCTTAGGATCGACAAAACCTTCCGGCTGCATCATATACAATTCTTCCTTAAGGAAACCATTAAGGAATGCCGTTTTGACGTCCATTTGCCATATTTCGTAATCATAGAATGCGGCAATTGCTAACATGATTCGGACGGACTTCAGCTTCGCTACCGGTGAGAAAGTCTCATCGTAGTCAACCCCTTGAACTTGTCGATAACCCTTAGCGACAAGCCGAGCTTTATAGATGGTCACATTACCATCCGCGTCTGTCTTCCTCTTAAAGATCCATTTATTTTCTATGGCTCGCCGCTCAACGGGCAAGTCAGTCAAAGTCCATACTTTGTTTTCATACATGGATCCTATCTCGGATTTCATGGCTTCTAGCCATTTGTCGGAATCCGGGCCCGCCATCGCTTCTTCATAGTTCGAAGGTTCACCGTTGTCTAACAGCATGATTTCCAAGACAGGGTTGCCGTACCACTCTGGTGCGGAACGTGTCCTTGTGGACCTTCGAATTTCAGTAGGGGCTTGATCAGAAGTATCTTGATCATTGTCATTAACTTCCTCTCTAGTCGGTGCAGGCACCTCAGGAACATTTTCTTGAGTTGCGCCATTTTCCGGTTCAAGAGGTAATACTTCATCAAGCTCTACTTTCCTCCCACTTACTTCTTTCGAGAGAAACTCTTTCTCCAGAAAGGACCCATTCTTGGCAACAAAGATCTTGCCTTCGGATCTGAGGTAGAAGGTGTACCCAATAGTTTCTTTTGGGTATCCTATGAAGACGCATTTTTCCGACTTGGGTTCGAGCTTTTCAGGTTGAAGTTTCTTGACATAAGCATCGCATCCCCAAACTTTTAGAAACGACAGCTTAGGTTTCTTCCCAAACCATAATTCATACGGTGTCGTCTCAACGGATTTCGACGGAGCCCTATTTAAAGTGAATGCGGCAGTCTCTAAAGCATAGCCCCAAAAGGAAAGCGGTAAATCGGTAAGAGACATCATAGATCGCACCATATCTAACAGAGTGCGATTACGACGTTCGGACACACCATTACGCTGAGGTGTTCCAGGCGGCGTGAGTTGTGAAACTATTCCACATTTTCTTAAGTGTGCCCCAAACTCGTGACTCAAGTATTCTCCTCCACGATCTGATCGTAGAAACTTGATTTTCCTGTCACGTTGATTTTCAACCTCACTCTGAAATTCCTTGAACTTTTCAAAGGTTTCAGACTTGTGTTTCATTAAGTAGATATACCCATACCTACTTAAATCATCAGTGAGGGTGAGAACATAACGATAGCCACCGCGAGCCTCAACACTCATTGGACCGCACACATCAGTATGTATGATTTCCAATAAGTCGGTTGCTCGCTCCATTGTTCCTGAGAACGGAGTCTTGGTCATTTTACCCATAAGGCATGGTTCGCATGTGTCAAATGATTCATAATCAAGAGACTCTAAAAGTCCATCAGCATGGAGCTTCTTCATGCGTTTGACACCTATGTGACCAAGGCGGCAGTGCCACAAGTATGTGGGACTATCATTATCAACCTTACTTCTTTTGGTACTCACATTATGAACATGTGTAGCATCACGTTCGAGATTCATAAAGAATAAACCATTCACCATAGGAGCATGACCATAAAACATATCTCTCATAAAAATGGAACAACCATTATTCTCAGATTTAAAAGAGTAGCCATCTCGAATTAAACGAGATCCCGATACAATGTTCATGCTCAAAGCTGGCACTAAATAACAATTATTAAGGTTTAAAACTAATCCCGAAGGGAGATGCAGAGGTAGCGTGCCGACGGCGATCACATTGACCTTGGAACCATTCCCGACGCGCATCGTCACCTCGTCCTTTGCCAGTTTCCGCTTATTCCGCAGCCCCTGCTTTGAGTTACAAATGTGAGCAACTGCACCGGTATCAAATACCCAGGAGCTACTACGGGCACTAGTAAGGTACACATCAATTACATGTATATCACATATACCTTTTGTTTTGCCGGCCTTCTTATCCGCTAAGTACTTAGGGCAGTTCCGCTTCCAGTGACCGCTTCCCTTGCAATAAAAGCACTCAGTCTCGGGCTTGGGTCCATTCTTTGGCTTCTTCCCGGCAGCTTGCTTGCCGGGCGCGGCAACCTCCTTGCCGTCCTTCTTGAAGTTCTTTTTACCCTTGCCTTTCTTGAACTTAGTGGTTTTATTGACCATCAACACTTGATGTTCCTTCCTGACTTCTACCTCTGCTGATTTCAGCATAGCAAATACTTCAGGAATGGTCTTTTCCATCCCCTGCATATTGAAGTTCATCACAAAGCTCTTGTAGCTTGGTGGAAGCGACTGGAGGATTCTGTCAATGACCGCATCATCCGGGAGATTAACTCCCAGCTGAGTCAAGCGGTTATGCAACCCAGACATAGTGAGTATGTGCTCACTGACAGAACTGTTTTCCTCCATCTTACAGCTGAAGAATTTGTCGGAGACTTCATATCTCTCGACCCGGGCATGAGCTTGGAAAACCATTTTCAGCTCTTCGAACATCTCATATGCTCCATGTCTCTCAAAACGCTTTTGGAGCCCCGGCTCTAGGCTGTAAAGCATGCCGCACTGAACGAGGGAGTAGTCATCGGAACGTGCCTGCCAAGCGTTCATAACATCTTGTTCTGCAGGGAGAACGGGTGCGTCACCAAGCGGTGCTTGTAGGACATAATCTTTCTTGGCAGCTATGAGGATGATCCTCAGGTTCCGGACCCAGTCCGTATAGTTGCTGCCATCGTCTTTCAGCTTGGTTTTCTCTAGGAACGCGTTGAAGTTGAGGACTACGTTGGCCATTTAATCTACAAGACATATTGTAAAATATTTAGACTAAGTTCATGATAATTAAGTTCAACTAATCAAATTATTAATGAACTCCCACTTAGATTAGACATCCCTCCAGTCATCTAAGTATTACATGATCCGAGTTAACTAGACCGTGTCCGATCATCACGTGAGACGGACTAGTCAACATCGGTGAACATCTTCATGTTGATCGTATCTTCTATACGACTCATGCTCGACCTTTCGGTCTTCTGTGTTCCGAGGCCATGTCTGTACATGCTAGGCTCGTCAAGTCAACCTAAGTGTTTGCATGTGTAAATCTGTCTTACACCCGTTGTATGTGAACGTCTGAATAAAACACCCGATCATCACGTGGTGTTTTGAAACAGCGAACTGTCGCAACGGTGCACAGTTAGGGGGAACACTTCTTGAAATTATTGTGAGGGATCATCTTATTTACTACCGTCGTTCTAAGTAAACAAGATGCAAAACATGATAAACATCACATGCAATCAAATAATAAACGTGACATGATATGGCCAATATCACATAGCTCCTTTGATCTCCATCTTGGGGCTCCATGATCATCTTGTCACCGGCTTGACACCATGATCTCCATCATCATGATCTCCATCATCGTGTCTCCATGAAGTTGCTCGCCAACTATTACTTCTACTACTATGGCTAACGCGTTTAGCAATAAAGTAAAGTAATTTACATGGCGTTTCTTGATGACACGCAGGTCATATAAAAGAATAAAGACAACTCCTATGGCTCCTGCCGGTTGTCATACTCATCGACATGCAAGTCGTGAATCCTATTACAATAGCATGAACATCTCATACATCACATATAGATCATTCATCATTCATCACAACTTTGGCCATATCATATCACAAACCACTTGCTGCAAAAACAAGTTAGACGTCCTCTAATTGTTGTTGCAAGTTTTACGTGGCTGAATTAGGGTTCTAGCAAGAACGTTTTCTTACCTACGTTAAAGCCACAACGTGATTTGTCAACTTCTATTTACCCTTCATAAGGACCCTGTTCATCGATTCCGCTCCAACTAAAGTAGGAGAGACAGACACCCGCCAGCCACCTTATGCAACTAGTGCATGTTAGTCGGTGGAACCGGTCTCACGTAAGCGTACGTGTAAGGTTGGTCCGGGCCGCTTCATCCCACAATACCGCTGAAGCAAGAAAGGACTAGTAACGGCAAGAAAGTTGACAAATCTACGCCCACAACAAATTGTGTTCTACTCGCGCAAGAAGAACTACGCATAGACCTAGCTCATGATGCCACTGTTGGGGAACGTTGCAGAAAACAAAAATTTTCCTACTCGTTTCACCAAGATCATCTAGGAGTTCATCTAGCAACGAGTGATTAGATGCATCTACATACCTTTGTAGATCGCGCACGGAAGCGTTCAAAAGAACGGTGATGATGTAGTCGTACTCGACGTGATCCAAATCACCGATGACCAGCGCCGAACGGACGGCACCTCCGCGTTCAACACACGTACGGGACGGGAGACGTCTCCTCCTTCTTGATCCAGCAAGGGGGAGGAGAGGTTGATGAAGATCCAGCAGCACGACGGCGTGGTGGTGGATGCAGGGCGTCACAGCAGCAGGGCTTCGCCGAGACTACGAGGGAGAGACGTAACGGGGGGAGATGGAGGCGCCAGGGGCTGGTGTGAAATCCCTCCTCTCCCCCCCACTATATATAGGGGTGCCAGGGGGGGCGCCGGCCCTAGTAGATGGCATCTACTAGGGGGGGCGGCGGCCAAGGGGAGGTTTCCCTCCCCCCCAAGGCACCTAGGGGTGCCTTCCACCACATGGACTCTTCCATGGTGGAAACCCTAGGCGCATGGGCCTATAGGGGCTGGTGCCCTTGGCCCATCTAGGCCAAGGCGCACCCCCTACAGCCCATGTGGCCCCCCGGGACAGGTGGCCCCACCCGGTGGACCCCCGGGACCCTTCCGGTGGTCCCGGTACAATACCGATAACCCCGAAACTTGTCCCGATGCCCGAAATAGCACTTCCTATATATAATTCTTTACCTCCGGACCATTCCGGAACTCCTCGTGACGTCCGGGATCTCATCCGGGACTCCGAACAACATTCGGGTTTCTGCATATACATATCTTCATAACCCTAGCGTCACCGAACCTTAAGTGTGTAGACCCTACGGGTTCGGGAGACAAGCAGACATGACCGAGACGACTCTCCGGTCAATAACCAACAGCGGGATCTGGATACCCATGTTGGCTCCCACATGCTCCACGATGATCTCATCGGATGAACCACGATGTCGAGGATTTAATCAATCCCGTACGCTATTCCCTTTGTCTATCGATATGTTACTTGCCCGAGATTCGATCGTCGGTATCCCAATACCTCGTTCAATCTCGTTACCGGCAAGTCACTTTACTCGTACCGTAATGCATGATCCCGTGACCAGACACTTGGTCACTCTGAGCTCATTATGATGATGCATTACCGAGTGGGCCCAGTGATACCTCTCCGTCATACGGAGTGACAAATCCCAGTCTTGATCCATGTCACCCAACAGACACTTTCGGAGATACCCGTAGTCTACCTTTATAGTCACCCAGTTACGTTGTGATGTTTGGCATACCCAAAGCACTCCTACGGTATCCGGGAGTTACACGATCTCATGGTCTAAGGAAAAGATACTTTGACATTGGAAAACTCTAGCAAACGAACTATACGATCTTGTGCTATGTTTAGGATTGGGTCTTGTCCATCACATCATTCTCCCAATGATGTGATCTCGTTATCAATGACATCCAGTGTCCATAGTCAGGAAACCATGACTATCTGTTGATCAACGAGCTAGTCAACTAGAGGCTCACTAGGGACATGTTGGTGTCTGTTATTCACACATGTATTACGATTTCCGGATAACACAATTATAGCATGAATAAAGACAATTATCATGAACAAGGAAATATAATAATAATGCTTTTATTATTGCCTCTAGGGCATATTTCCAACAGGTGGAGGGCGCGCCCTACCCCCTGGGCGCGCCCCTACCTCGTGGCTGCCTCAGGGCCCCCCTGACTTGTTCCCGACACCAACACCTCTTATATATCCCCAAACTTCTAGAACAGAACCTAGATCGGGAGTTCCGCCACCGCAAGCCTCTATAGCCACCAAAAACCAATCAGGACCTTGTTCCGGCACCCTGCCGGAGGGGGAAACCATCACCAATGGCCATCTTCATCATCTCGACGCTCTCCATGACGAGGAGGGAGTAGTTGACCCTCGGGGCTGAGGGTATGTACTAGTAGCTATGTGTTTGATCTCTCTCTCTCTCTCTCTCTCATGTTCTTGATTTTGCATGATCTTGATGTACCGTGAGCTTTGCTATTATAGTCGGATCTTATAATGCTTCTCCCCCTCTACCTTCTTGTAATGGATTGAGTTTTCCCTTTGAAGTTATCTTATTGGATTGAGTCTTTAAGGATTTGAGAACACTTGATGTATGTCTTGCATGTTCTTATCTTTGGTGACAATGGGTTATTCACGTGATCCACTTGATGTATGTTTTGGTGATCAACTTGCGGGTTCTGTGACCTTGTGAACTTATGCATAGAGGTTGGCATAGGTTTTCGTCTTAACTCTCCGGTAGAAACTTTGGGGCAGTCTTTCAAGTTCTTTGTGTTGGTTTGTGTAGATGAATCTGAGATTGTGTGATGCATATCGTATAATCAAACCCACGGCTACTTGTGGTGACATTGGAGTATCTAGGTGATATTAGGGTTTTGGTTGATGTGTTTCTTAAGGTGTTATTTTACTACAAACTTTAGGGCTGTTTGTGACGCTTATATGAATAGCCCAATAGATCGATCAGAAAGAATAACTTTGAGGTGGTTTCGTACCCTACAATAATCTCTTAGTTTGTTCTCTGCTATTAGTGACTTTGGAGTAACTCTTTGTTGCACATTGAGGGATTGTTATATGATCCAATTATGTTATCATTGTTGAGAGAACTTGCACTAGTGAAAGTATGAACCCTAGGCCTTATTTTGAAGCATTGCAATACTGTTTTCGCTCACTTTTGTTACTTGCTACCTTGTTGTTTTTATATTTTCAGATTACAAAAACCTATATCTACCATCCATATTGCACTTGTATCACCATCTCTTCGCCGAACTAGTGCACCTATACAATTTACTATGTATTGGGTATGTTGGGGACACAAGAGACTCTTTGTTATTTGGTTGCAGGGTTGTTTGAGAGAGACCATCTTCATCCTACGCCTCCCACGGATTGATAAACCTTAGGTCATCCACTTGAGGGAAATTTGCTACTGTCCTACAAAAATATGCACTTGGAGGCCCAACAACGTCTACAAGAAGAAGGTTGCGTAGTAAACATCAGTTTTGTTAGGACCTGATCCCTAGTATCCATTATGTTCTCAGATTGATATTGTTATGACTTTGCCATGCTTAACGCTTGTTACTTTGGGACCGGGTGCCATGATTTCAGATCTGAACCGTTTATGTTATCACCATTATATCCATATTCTAGATCCGATCTTGTAAGTTATTGTAACGCCCCGGATTTGATGCGCCAGGTGTCCGCCAGTTATTCACCGTCGTTGCCATGTCTTTTGCTTGCGTGTTGCATATTGCCATGTCATCATGTGCATTTCATTTTGCATACGTGTTCGTTTCTTGCATCCGAGCATTTTCCTCGTTGTCCGTTTTGCAATCCGGCACTCCTATGTCCTCCTGCGTCCCCCTTTTTGTCTCTCATTGTGAGCGGGTGTTAAACGTTCTCGGAATGGACCGAGTTTTGCCAAGCGGCCTTGGTACACCACCGGTAGACCGCCTGTCAAGTTTTGCGTCATTTGGAGGTCGTTTGATACTCCAACGGTTAACCGGGTAACCGTAAAAGCCTCTTTTGTCTTGCAGCCCAACACCCCTCCAAAGTGGCCCATGACCCATCCAAAACCCCTCCATGCTCTTGGTCGTTCGATCACGATCGCGTGGCCGAAAACCGCTCTCCATTTGGACTCCCCTAGCTCCCTCTACCTATAAAAACGTCTTCCCCTCTCCATTTTCGGATCAATTTCCCCCGAAACCCTAGCCTAATCCTCCCCACCAGTCCTATCCCTCGCCTATGCACGCGATAGTTATTTTGCGCCGTCGTTTTTTTTCTTCAGAATTTGACTAAGTCCTTGGCATTTCAGCATCACATGTGCATACTTGACATGATGTAACTTCATGCATACTACTCCGATTTGTGCATATGATATGTCAAAATGTTCGTCATGGCATGCTCTTCATTTCATTCCATGGCACCATGTTCATTTGAGCTCATCTAGATGCCCGAATCATCGTTGCAAGAGTTCTATATGATGTTAATCTGCTGAAACTGTTATAACTTGATGATTTGTCATTTTTGTTGCATTTGATGTGTGCATCCTATGAGCATGAGCTCTACATGTGCTTTTAACTATGACAAGCCATATTTACAGGGGTTCCATCCATGTATTTTTGTGAGGCTTGTAGTGAGTGCATCGAGCTTGATAAGTATGGTACTTGTTGTTGCTGTTTTGCTAGGCTGAATCTGTTATTTCGTGATGCTATGTAAACCTGCTGCTACAGGTCATTCTATGCATAATATGGAGATGTTCACTAAGGATGTTTTGTTATAAATGCCATGCTCTATCCATCAATGCGCCTGGTTTCATTTATGTCTTGCTGTAGATTGTTGTTATCATGCTCCAAAGTTGCTAAATAATGTTGCTGTCAGCCTGTTAACATTAAGTTCAGTTTTGCCATGTGTTCTGCTAGTGATCCATGCACCCTATGAACTTGCTCTTACCATGCTTAGCTTCATAAATATGTCATCTTATTGTTGGTCACCTTTTCATGCCATATATTGCTCTATGGTGAGTAGTACAAGCTCACCAACATGCCTACTTATTGTTGTTCCTGCCATGTATGAATCTGTCATATAACTTGCCATGTTTACATGGGTGCCATCATATCTTCTGTTCCTTTTTGGCTCATGGTCAGTAAGGGACTTTTGTTCTATGAATTTAGTAGATTCATGCCATGCCTTTGTTTTCCATGTTAAGTTCCTGTAACATGTTGTTTGATAGCTCTAAACATTGCAACCTGATGTTATTTCTGCAAAGTCTAAAACTGTTATTATTTGCAATCTTGCCATGTGTTTTTGAGCATGTTCTAGTGATTTCTGGAGATAGCTCAGTGTTCATATTTTGTCATGTTTTACCTGTACATCATTTCCATGCCTTTTATTATCATGTTGGGGTGCTTTAGCATATTGTTTTGATGCTTGCTAGATGCCTAGTTGCTGTTTTGGGCAGATTGTTGTTATGTCTTGTTGGGAGTGTATGTGTTGCACCGTTGCTCCGTTTTGAGTGTGCTCTATATGAAACTTGCTTAGAATTGCATGTAGTTTCGTATTAACATGTTGCATCCTTATTTTGAGGTGTTTGCTAGATGTTTATATGCATTTTGCATCAATGCCATGTTTAACTTGTTTTGCTCATATCTTCTAGGCCGTAGCTCCGAACTAAATGAACTTTATATGTAACTTGACTAGAATCTCGTGTAGATCATCTTGGTGCATCTTAACTTGCTGTTTAACAACTTGAACATAAGGTTTATCCAGATCTGGACCTATTTCGAAATTTTCATATGAGGACTTACCGGAATTGTTATATGTTGTTTTCGGCCTCATTTAAACTTGCTTTGATGTGTTGCTCTTGTATGCACCATCTCTTGCCGTGAGTAGCTTCATGTAGCCTTGTCATGTATCATGCTTGTTGTGCATCATGTACTGTTCATGTGTGGTGTGTTTACCATGTTGTGTGCTTCTTCTCGATAGTTCCCGTTTCGTTGCGATCATGAGGATTCGGTCATCTACGCTTGGTTCGTCTTCGTGGCTTCATCTTCTTCATGGACTCGTTCTTCTTCCTTGCAGGATTTCAGGAAAGATGACCGCTACCCTGGATCTCACTACTTTCATTGCCATGCTAGTTGCTTCGTTCTATCGCTTTGCTGCGCTACCTATCACCTGTTTATCAAGCCTCCCAAATTGTCATGTCAGCCTCTAACCTTTTGCACCCTTCCTAGCAAACCATTGCTTGGCTATGTTACTGCTTTTGCTCAGCCCCTCTTATAGCATTGTTAGTTGCAGGTGAAGTTGAAGATTGCTCCATGGTGGACAGGATTATGTTGGGATATCACAATATCTCTTATTTAATTAATGCATCTATATACTTGGTAAAGGGTGGAAGACTCGGCCTTATGCCTGGTGTTTTGTTCCACTCTTGCCGCCCTAGTTTCCGTCATACCGGTGTTATGTTCCCGGATTTTGCATTCCTTACGCGATTGGGTGATTTATGGGACCCCCTTGACAGTTCGCTTTGAATAAAACTCCTCCAGCAAGGCCCAACCTTGGTTTTACCATTTGCCTCACCTAGCCCTTTTTCCCTTGGGTTTCCGGAGCCCGAGGTTCATCTTTATTTTAGCCCCCCCCCCCCACCCTTGGGGCCAGTGCTCCTTCGAGTGTTGGTCCGAGCCGAGCTGCCTGCGGGGCCACCTCGGGGAAACTTGAAGTCTGGTTTTACTTGTAGCTAGTCTCATCCGGTGTTGCCCTGAGAACAAGATATGTGCAGCTCCTATCGGGATTTGTCGGCACATCGGGCGGCTTTGCTGGTCTTGTTTTACCATTGTCGAAATGTCTTGTAAATCAGGATTCCGAGTCTGACCGGGTCTTCCTGGGAGAAGGTATATCCTTCATTGATCACGAGAGCTTATCATGGGCTAAGTTGGGACACCCCTGCAGGGTATAAACTTTCGAAAGCCGTGCCCGCGGTTATGTGGCAGATGGGAATTTGTTAATATCCGGTTGTAGATAACTTGACACCAGATCCGAATTAAAACACATCAACCGCGTGTGTAGCCGTGATGGTCTCTTTTCGGCGGAGTCCGAGAAGTGAACACGGTTTTGGGTTATGTTTGACGTAAGTAGGAGTTCAGGATCACTTCTTGATCATTGCTAGTTTCACGACCGTTCCGCTTGCTCTCTTCTCGCTCTTATTTGCGTATGTTAGCCACCATATATGCTTAGTCGCTGCTGCAGCCTCACCACTTTACCCCTTCCTTTCCCATTAAGCTTTTCTAGTCTTGATACCCATGGTAATGGGATTGCTGAGTCCTCGTGGCTCACAGATTACTACAGCAACAGTTGCAGGTACAGGGTAGGCGATGATCTTGACGCGAGAGCGATGTTTGCCTGTCTTGGAGTTCTTCTTCTGCTTCTTCTTCGATCAGGGGATAGGTTCCAGGTCGGCAGCCTGGGCTAGCAGGGTGGATGTCATTTGAGTTTCTGTTTGTGTTTCATCCGTAGTCGGATGATGCTCTGATGTATTGTGATGTTGTATTCATGTGGCATTGTTTGCCTCTTGTATGTATCCCCATCTATTATGTAATGTTGATGTAATGATATCCACCTTGCAAAAGCGTTTCAATATGCGGTTCTATCCTTGGTGGGACCTTTGAGTCTCTTTAGGATAGTATCGCATATTGGGCGTGACAGTTATAGTCACCTACTACGTGTTATGATCCAGCAACCCTGGAGTGACAATAGTCGGGACCACTCTTGGTGATGACCGTAGTTTGAGGAGTTCATGTATTCACCGTGTGCTAATGCTTTGTTCCGGTACAGACGCCCACACGAGTCCCTCCTTTTCGCTTAGTTTTTGCGAGGCTCCCTTACAAACTTACAGCGGGAGCACCCCTCCCTGTCCGTGCCCCATGGGCATCGCGACACAAAAGCTCCGGACCTAAGCCGGCAACCCTTGCGACCAAGGTTCGGGAACTATTCTCCCAGCTAACCTTGCGGATCTTAATACGCCTAGCAAGGGCACGAGCGGGGGCCACGCGAGGCGGAAACTACTACAAGCGTCCTGAGCTAAGTTGTTCATACACACTAGCACATAACCGCAACGCAACGGCACAGCACAGGAACGGGAAATATAGCATAATAACTAGGGATAACTTTCTGTTACATGCCCCGCAGGGCTCCATACTACTCCTCGATGCACGAAAAGGAGGGAAACAAAATGAAGACAACGAGCGCCATGCGGCAACTCGCGAGGGGAGGGTCCGTGTCCGCCTCGCGAGCTCAATTAGACTCCTCCTCGTGCTTCACCGGGGCGCGACGGCAAGACGCCCCACTGCCTCCCTCGAAGCGAGCGCGGCAACGTGGAGGCTGGTCACGACCGCCGCTCGAGGAGCTGTCGCTAGAGGAGGAGCCACTAAAGCTTGGCGAGCAGCGGGCACCACCAGGTGCGGGACCGCCTTTGCCCTCGTCCCAGCCATCACCGAGGGCAAGCACCTCACCGTCGTTGTCGTCTTCGGGGAAGCACCCAACGCGACAGCCGTCCTCCCCAAACACCCTCACGTAGAGGGTCGCGTCGCCATCGAATTTGAAGTGAAGAGTGCACCGCCTGCCCAGGCCCGCGTGCGGCATCTGCCATCCCCGGGCCAGGGCTATGTTCCCGGTGACAGAGATCTCCACCGCAACCCTGGAGGCCCTACTACAACAGTCGTTTGCCTGCAGCCAAAGCCCGCCAGGGCCGGCGGCCGGCAGTTCACCGGTGAAGAAGTGAGGGAGCTGGAGCCAGTTGCCGGCCGGTTCGTCCGACCAAACAACAAACTCTGGCAGCACCTCCGCCAAATGGAAGCACGGCCGGGGAGGCCGCGCGGCCACGGCGCGCCTTCCTCCACCTTCCGGGCTGCCTCGGTGCAGGCGGCCACCACCACGCGACGGACCACCGCCAGGATGGGAGCCGCGGGATGCTTGCGAGGGCGGCCGTGGACGCGCCTGGCCGGGGGAGGGACAAGCTCATCCCAGCGAGCCTTCCCCTTTTCTGTGGCCGAGAACCTCTTCATAGGCTCCATAGGGCGCTGCAGGAAACCAGAACAAGAAGGAAGAAGAAGCAGGCGGGGCGAGGAGAAATCCGCAATGGGGGCTTCCATCCTCCCCCACTTATAGCCCGGAGGAGGCCAACCGTCGGCCTCCAGGATCGCAGGTAATGATGAGTCTCTGTTTGCATGCTGCAGGCTCTTGTCAAATCGGGCAGTTGCCGAGGCAGCATGGGGAAGTGGAGGCGCCCACATCCAATTAAGTCGTCGCGCATCGCCCAAGGCCTCAGGCTGTTGGGGCCCGTGGCGCTCCACACTTGACCTTTGGCTTCGCTGTTAAGCCAAGTCTGAGCGCACCTTGGGCCCGGGGGCTACTGTCGACGTCCTGGATATGGGGGTATCCAGACTTGCCTGCCTTCGGCCTGCGGCGCGGCTCATAAGTGGCCCAGTTCGGCTCGCCTTCGTCAACCCAAGCTCAAGACCCTCGCGAGGGGCCAAGCCTCGCGGGGCAGACGACGCAAGGCTTCCTCAGGGGCGGCCTCGCCAGGCAGGCTCACGAGCAGGCGGGGAGATCAAGGAGAGGAGCACCTCGCGAGGTGCACATGATGCAAGCCATGACGATCGAGACCAGGCAGGCGCCGGCCAGCGCAGTGTCCTTATTTCCCCTTTGGTGCTAAGGGGGCAAAGATTTCCATATCGGTGCAACAAGACCAAGACCAGGAGGACGGCAAGACGAAGGTCACCATGGATCCCAAGGCGGCGTCATCGCCAGTGCTTTTGACAGTCGAAGACCACCTTTAGTCAGGATAGCTTGTACTAGTTGTCCCCCTTCAAATCCCGCCATTGTGGAATCCCTTCCCGCTCAATATTTGGGAAGAGGGCCAAGGACTCTATAAATAGGACTAGCCACTCCCAAGGCAGGGGATCGACCAATCGAACCTTGGCCAGAACCACCCACACCAGCACAAGAACTCCTCCCCTCGCGAGCCTATTCTTCCCCCTGTACTGTTCCTCATCAGCCCAAGAGGCAATCCACACACCACACACTGGAGTAGGGTATTACACCACAATGGTGGCCTGAACCAGTATAAATCTCGCGTCCCTTGTGTTGTTCATCTTGCTAGCTTAGAACCGCGGCGAGCCGAGGGAGTAGATCGGTAGGGGAAAGATCTTCGCGTGCACCCCAGAGTTCGAACCTTAAGGGTTTTGCCGGAACCCGAAATCCGACACCCTTAAATAAATTTCAAGGTATAACTGTTCTCCCCGAGTATGCACTATTGCGAAAGTTCTTCGTGCTGAGACACCACGTGATGATCGGGTGTGATAGGCTCTACGTTCACATACAACGGGTGTAAGCCAGTTTTTCACATGTGGAATACTCGGGTTAAACTTCAGGAGCCTGATACGTCTCCAACGTATCTATAATTTTTGATTGTTCCATGCTATTATATTACCTATTTTGGATGTTTATGGGCTTTATTTTACACATTTATATCATTTTTGGGACTAACCTACTAACCGGAGGCCCAGCCCGTATTGCTGTTTTTTTGCCTATTTCAGCATTTTGAAGAAAAGGAATATCAAACGGAGTCCAAACAGAATGAAACTTTCAGGAGCGTGATTTTTGGAACAAACGTGATCTACAGGACTTGGAGTGCAAGTCAAGAAACAGCCGAAGCTTCCACGAGATAGGAGAGCGTCCCCCCCCCTATAGGGCACGCCCCCTGTCTCGTGGGCCCCTCGGGCGTCCACCGACATACTTCTTCCTTCTATATAAGCCTACGTACCCCGAAAACATCCAGGGAGCCACCGAAGAAATATTTCCGCCACCGTAACCTTCTGTATCCGCGAGATCCCATCTTGGAGCTGTCGTCGGCGTTCTACCGGAGGAGGAATCCACCACGGAGGGCTTCTACATCAACACCATAGACCTTCCGATGAGTTGTGAGTAGTTTACCACAGACCTTCGGGTCCATAGTTATTAGCTAGTTGGCTTCTTCCCTCTTTTTGGATCTCAATACAATGTTCTCCCCCTCTCTTGTGGAGATCTATTCGATGTAATCTCTTTTTGCGGTGTGTTTGTCGAGATCCGATGAATTGTGGGTTTATGATCAAGTTTATCTATGGATAATAATTGAATCTTCTCTGAATTCTTTTATATGATTGAGTTATCTTTGCAAGTCTCTTCGAATTATCAGTTTGGTTTGGCCTACTAGATTGATCTTTCTTGCCATGGGAGAAGTGCTTAGCTTTGGGTTCAATCTTGCGGTGTTCTTACCCAGTGACAGAAAGGGTTGCAAGACACGTATTGCATTGTTGCCATCGAGGATAAAAAGATGGGGTTTATATCATATTGCTTGAGTTTAATGTCATCTTGCTTAATGCGTTACTCTGTTCTTATGAACTTAATACTCTAGATGCATGCTGGATAGCGGTCGATGTGTGGAGTAATAGTAGTAGATGCAGGAAGGAGTCGGTCTACTTGTTGCGGACGTGATGCCTATATACATGATCATGCCTAGATAACGTCATAATTATTCGCTTTTCTATCAATTGCTTGACAGTAATTTGTTCACCCACCGTGACACTTATGCTCTTGAGAGAAGCCACTAGTGAAACCTATGGCCCCAGGGTCTATCTCTTATCATATTTGCTTCCAATTTACTTTTATTTGCATCTTTATTTTCTGCATCTATATTATAAAATACCAAAAATATATTTATCTTATCATTTTATCTCTATCAGATCTCACTTTCGCAAGTGGCCGTGAAGGGATTGACAACACCTTTGTCGCGTTGGTTGCGAGTTCTTTGTCTGTTTGTGTAGGTTCGTGGGAGAAGCTGTGACGCCCCGAGACCGGAGTTTCAGATGCCTTCCAGCTATTCCGAGTTTCTTCGTGTGATTTGTTTTGTTCGTTGCATTCATCCTTGCATCATGTGCATTGCATCATGTCATCATGCCATCATATCATTAATTTTTAAAACCTCAACTAAATAAATTGTATGGATCTTCCATCCATTTAAATCGAGGGTAGGGTGACTTCTCTTTATAACATATCCTCCAATATTAGGGAGCTATATTAAATATTTCTTTATTTCGGAAATCACCAAAACACACTTGCAAATAAATCCCAATGCCTTTGTTATCTCAATTCTGTCTCCAACCTTGCCCATAATTTCTTTCATCATTTTTCGGAGCTCCACCAAAAATCCAAACATTTTTGGACCTTCCCAAACCTCACTTTCTATTCAAATCATTTGAATTTAAATCAAATGAGTTTGAATTTAATCTTTCGATCATGCCCACTTCTATTTTTCCTGGATCGAGCATATTTTTGCGAGTCCGGGAAAATAATCCCCTTGCCCAAAAGTTCTATTTCTACCTTCCTTTCTTCTCCTTTTCTTCCTTGATTTATTTTCTATTTTCAGAAAATATAAGAGAGGGAGAAGCAGCCCAGCTGCATCCCACTACCTAAGCCGGCCTCTTAGGCCCATCCGCAGCCCAGCCGGCGCCCCGCTCTAACCCTAGCCGCAGCTCTGCCCGATCCCCTTGATCCATCTCTCTCCCTCTCGGTCCCTGCCCGCCGCCACACACCGCATCGACAGGGAGAGCCCAGCGCTCGATCCCCTCGCCTCCCTTCCTCCCCTCGCTCCCTCTAAGCGCCGCCACGCCCAGCCCTCGATCCCCTCGCGCGCGACCCCGCCGCCATCTCTCCCTCGCTCGTGCCCTCCATCACCGCCCGAGCGCCTCCTCCGCAGCATCGTCACGCCCTGCCGTCCCCGTGCACTGGCGCCATGGCCAGCACCACTGCCTCCCCTTGCTCCGAAGCCCGCCGTCCACCTTCCCCGTGGCTAAGATCCACTCTGGCGCCCCCTGCCTCAACCTCCTCTCCGAGCAGGAGCCGCCTCCCCTGCTGCGCGCCAAGGCCCACGCCGACCACTTCGTACTTCGCCGCCCTGCTACCGCTGCAGTCCAGCCGCGCCTCTTCTTCGTGTCTATGACCTTCTGTCGTCGTCCCCATCGACCCGTTGGACCCCGCTGCCTCCCGCATCTCCTCGTCGCACGCTGCGACCACCAGGAGCTCCGCCGCGCCCCGAGCCTCCTCTGCTCGAGCTCCACCTCCTACGCACCCCGATGGCACTGCTGCCATCTCTGCTGCTTTGTGCCGTTGGCCATGCTTGCCTCGGGCCCCGGTGTAGCCTCCCCGTGTTCCTGCAGTCACCGCTGACCTCCTGAAGATCAGGACCCGAGACCCGGGCGCTCGGCTGCTAGTTCCGTGGACGTCAAGTACAGCTTCGATGACCCTGGATGTCTCCGAACGCCAAGTACAACTACGAACCCGAAGACCTCGGATGCTTCAAGTTCCTCTACCACCTGTGTACCATCTACCGTCGCGGAACAACTACTTCCTCTACTTCCCTCGACGACCCGTGAACGACTACTTCCTCTCCGAACCGGTCCGCTTTGAAAATGCACGCTTCAAAGGTATAACCCCGAGACGCCGTCCGTGGACCGAATGCATGTGTTGAATGAGATGCTCGAGTTTTGCTCCGTGATCGAATCGTCCTTGCGATGCCCCTCTTTTGCTGTGCCACCGTCCCGTGGGAACCCGGAAGCCGGGATCACCCCACCATCTTGCATGACACGCTCACGCCTTCCTTTTGCACCCACATCTCAATCGAGTTACCGGAACCGATATGTTGCCGTAGCATCATTTTCGGATTCGTTGCCGTGGCACCCCTTTCTTCCACCACGGTGACCAAATGCTTCATAACATGCTTATGTTAACTTTTTCATAAAATTGCATAAAACTTGTATATGTCATCCGCATCATGATAACAACATTTAAAATGTTTAAACTTGTTGTTGCATTAAATTGCTAAATGCATATGGGGATTTACCGGATTTGTTGTTTTTATATCCGGCCCCATTTAAATTGTTTAGATGGTATAGTTTATATTATGCTTCACCTCTTGCCATGTTTAACAACAGTTAATATTGTTGGGTAGCTTAAACGGGATCAAACTAAATAACTTATCGTGGTGTTTCGTCAATATGCAACTCGTTGCATATTGAGCTCCATTTAATTTGTAGGATTGTTTGTGCACTTTCCCATGCCATGCATATTTAAACCGGACATGCATCATACTTGTTTGTGCATCATGACTTGTTTATGCTTGTGTGTTTACTATGTTGTTTGTTTCTTTCCGGGTTGCTTCTCTCGTTAGCTTCGGTTTCGTTCCGGAGTTGTGAGGATTTGTTCGTCTACGACCGTTTGTCTTCTTCTTGGATTCGTTCTTCTTCCTTGCAGGATCTCAGGCAAGATGATCATACCCTCGAAATCACTACTATCTTTGCTATGCTAGTTTGCTCGCTCTTTTGCTATGCCAATGCTACGATGCCTACCATTTGCTTGTCAGCCTCCCAAATTGCCATGTCAAACCTCTAACTCACCATGTCCTAGCAAACCGTTGATTGGCTATGTTACCGCTTTGCTCAGCCCCTCTTATAGCGTTGTTAGTTGCAGGTGAAGATTGAAGTTTGTTCCTTGTTGGAACATGAAGATGTTGTTCCTTGTTGGAACATGTTTACTTGTTGGGATATCACAATATATCTTATTTAATTAATGCATCTATATACTTGGTAAAGGGTGGAAGGCTCGGCCTTATGCCTGGTGGTTTGTTCCACTCTTGCCGCCCTAGTTTCTGTCATATCGGTGTTATGTTCCCGGATTTTGCGTTCCTTACACGGTTGGGCTATAATGGGAACCCCTTGACAGTTCGCCTTAAGTAAAGCTTCTCCAGCAATGCCCAACATTGGTTTTACCATTTGCACTAACAACCTACCACCTTCCCTTGGGTTCTGCAGACTCAAGGGTCATCTTTATTCTAACCCCCCCGGGCCAGTGCTCCTCTGAGTGTTGGTCCGAACTAGAGCCCTGTGCAGCGCCCCCTCGGGGAAACTCGAGGTTTGGTTTTAGTTGTACGGATTGCTCATCTGAGTGTGCCCTAAGAAAGAGATATGTGCAGCTCCTATCGGGATTTGTCGGCACATTCGGGCGGTGTTGCTGGTTTCGTTTTACCCTGTCGAAATGTCTTGTTATACCGGGATACCGAGTCTGATCGGAACGTCTCGGGTGGAGGTCTATTCCTTCGTTGACCGTGAGAGCTTGTTATGGGCTAAGTTGGGACACCCCTGCAGGGTATTATCTTTCGAAAGCCGTGCCCGCGGTTATGGGCAGATGGGAATTTGTTAACGTCCGGTTGTAGAAAACCCGAAGTTGACCTTAATTAAAATACATCAACCGCGTGTGTAACCGTGATGGTCTCTTTCCGGCGAAGTTCGGGAAGTGAACACGGTTGTTGGAGTTATGCTTGACATAGGTTGTTATAGGATCACTTCTTGATCATAGTTTCTCGACCGTGCTTTGCCTTCTCTTCTCGCTCTCATTTGTGTATGTTAGCCACCATATATGCTAGTCGCTTGCTGCAGCTCCACCTCATTACTCCATCCTTCCTATAAGCTTAAATAGTCTTGATCTCGCGGGTGCGAGATTGCTGAGTCCCCGTGGCTCACGGATACTTCCAAAACCAGTTTGCAGGTGCCTATGTTACCGTGCAGATGACGCAACCAAGCTCAAGGAGGAGCTCGATGAAGATCTTGCCCTTTGTGTTGTTTCGTTCTAGTTGATCACTAGTGGAGCCCAGTTGGGGTCGATCGGGGACCTTTGTCGCATTTGGGGTTCTTCTTTTATTTTGGTTCCGTAGTCGGACCTTGATTGTATCTGGATGATGTAATGCTTTATTCATGTAATTGTGTGAAGTGGCGAGTGTAAGCCAACTATGTATCTCTTTCCCTTATGTATTATATGGGTTGTGTGAAGATTACCTCACTTGCGACATTGCTTTCAATGTGGTTATGTCTCTAAGTCGTGCTTCGACACGTGGGAGATATAGCCGCATCGAGGGCGTTACAAGTTGGTAATCAGAGCCTTCCCCGACCTTAGGAGCCCCACTGCTTGATCGTTTTTAGCGGCCGAGTTGTGTCTAGAAAAATATTTTGAGTCATTTAGGATTATATATATCGGAGAGTTAGGAATTCTTTTTACTCCCCAGTCTCTTCATCGCTCTGGTAAGGCATCATGACGTAGAGTTTTGACTCTTCTCTTCTCAAATTTCACTAAAAAAAAATTTAGGATCACGCGGGTATCTTGGAATCGTTCTGATGGTTTTATGATGAGAACATTGTCTTGGTGCCTCCTGTCAGGGGTTTTGTGGAAGTGTCCCGGGGAGTTGAGCTCTGAGGTGTTGTCATCATAATTTTATCGTTGCAGTTCTGGAATACCTGAGTTTAGTACGCCGACATCAAAAATCTCTTTTATGCAGTTGTTGGTGAGATAACCCCGATAACCCAGTACTGAGGTGAGTACGGGAGTATTGCCATGACTTGTATAACGGATGCTTTTCGAAGGTTGAGGTAGACGATTTTCGAAGGTTTCTTGGTTATGTGTTGAAGGATGGATACAGCTGGATGTAGGATTTGTTAGTTTTGGGTGAGATATTATGCTTCCCCTGTATCCCCAACACCTGATTGCATAACCTGAAAATTTCGGGAGTTTCATAGGTGGGAATTCAAGTAGCTCTTAGGATATCTTTCCGACGGATGTATGATATGAAATTGGGGTTCGACGTCTAGTGGTCCGCCTATTCACGGTTGGTTTTACAGTGGTCTCGTTGTGTCTTAAAGAGTCCTTGGCTATGCCGACTCGGGGACGCTTCGTATGTCATGTGCACTGCCTTGTACATGATGGTGTTGTACGATCGAGCCCGTGTAGGCCCCACCATGAAAACTTCGGACGAAATCTCTATCATATGTTTGTTCTGGCTTATTTTGCAAGCCAATCCTTTGTTTTGTTTTGAGTTGTGGTATTCGAGTTGCTTCGAAGTCAAATGTTGATTCCATACCTTTTTCCAAATGGTGTTCTCATATTACTATGTGAATACTAATCCTTCTTGATCATTGAGTCTGTCTTGTCAATCCTTTTTTTTAACCGGTGTGTCTCTCCTCAAGTGGATCCGTTCACGTCAACATTTGCAAGATCATTTATCACTTCTTCTCAACGGTGTTTGTTTCATCCGTCTCCAAGTTGCCTTTGTTTTTCCCACCCTCCATCCCTTTTGTTTTTCTTCAAGGACTAAGATTTCTTCTTCAAGTATCCATTTTATTGATGGGAAGTCTCTCCATTCTTTTCCGTCAATGTTCTTATCCGGTGATTCTCAAGAAGATACTAACAGAGCTCCAAGTTCATCACTCTTCATTCTTGTTTTCTTCTCCGGTGGATTTACCTCAAGCTTTCGGTGTTGATCATATCCTTATCCTCGTTCAAATGCTATCCCATGCCGATGCTCCTCAGATTCATTCATTTCTCGCTATTCAATTGTTCCGGAGTGCTCAAGATATCTCGAAGATTCGTGTTTCCACTCTGCATTCGTTCAAGCTCTTTCGAGATTGGTATCTCATTCAAGTCTTTTATTTCAACCGGTGCATGATCTCTCTTCAAATTGTTCAACGGTGTTTCTTTTGAGTGGGCCCTAACCCACAGGTCTTTTCCCAGGATCTTACCTGACTCTTCTTATTTTCCCGGCGTTAGTCTTAAATTTTTCTCCAAGTTTGACGTAAGAATGAGTTATCATTAGTCAAATGCTTTTCTCCAAGATCTTTCAAATTCTTTTCATAGTTGGCATTTTCTTCTCCATTCGGTTATTCCAATGATTTATCTTCTATTCTTTCTTCCGGAGGCATTGTGATGTTGCTCTTTTCACTCATCATCTCGAATTGGGAGGATCATGTTCTTTTCGTGCTTATCCATTTAACCGGAGTGGTGCATCCTCTTTTCAAGTTCTTTTCATCTTATCAAGTCATGCGTCTCTTTTCAACCGGAGTGCTGTCCGATTTTGATCTTCCTTGTTCCTTGTTTATCTCGTTTCAACGAGAGTGATTTCAATTCCTTCTTGTCCATTGTACTCGTCATTCATAGCTTTGCAACCTCCAAGGTTCACATGGTGTTCCTTGTTTCTATTTTCTACCGCAGTGCTCTCAATTGTGTTCAACTCTATTATGTCCTTTCTTTCAACTTTTCAACCTCTCAAGGTTCTTTGGTTTCACTCTTTTGTCGAAGAAGCAACTTAGTTTTACCTCTTCTCTTCCTCTTCCGTTTCTCTCCGGTGCCATCCTAGATCTCGGGTCGAGATCCTCTCGTAGTGGTGGAGTGTTGTGACGCCCCGAGACCGGAGTTTCAGATGCCTTCCAGCTATTCCGAGTTTCTTCGTGTGATTTGTTTTGTTCGTTGCATTCATCCTTGCATCATGTGCATTGCATCATGTCATCATGCCATCATATCATTAATTTTTAAAACCTCAACTAAATAAATTGTATGGATCTTCGATCCATTTAAATTGAGGGAAGGGTGACTTCTCTTTATAACATATCCTCCAATATTAGGGAGCTATATTAAATATTTCTTTATTTCGGAAATCACCAAAACACACTTGCAAATAAATCCCAATGCCTTTGTTATCTCAATTCGGTCTCCAACCTTGCCCATAATTTCTTTCATCATTTTCCGGAGCTCCACCAAAAATCCAAACATTTTTGGACCTTCCCAAACCTCACTTCCTATTCAAATCATTTGAATTTAAATCAAATGAGTTTGAATTTAATCTTTCGATCATGCCCACTTCTATTTTTCCTGGATCGAGCATATTTTTGCGAGTCCGGGAAAATAATCCCCTTGCCCAAAAATTCTATTTCTACCTTCCTTTCTTCTCCTTTTCTTCCTTGATTTATTTTCTATTTTCAGAAAATATAAGAGAGGGAGAAGCAGCCCAGCTGCATCCCACTACCTAAGCCGGCCTCTTAAGCCCATCCGCAGCCTAGCCGGCGCCCCGCTCTAACCCTAGCCGCAGCTCTGCCCGATCCCCTTGATCCATCTCTCTCCCTCTCGGTCCCTGCCCGCCGCCACACACCGCATCGACAGGGAGAGCCCAGCGCTCGATCCCCTCGCCTCCCTTCCTCCCCTCGCTCCCTCTGAGCGCCGCCACGCCCAGCCCTCGATCCCCTCGCGCGCGACCCCGCCACCATCTCTCCCTCGCTCGTGCCCTCCATCACCGCCCGAGCGCCTCCTCCGCAGCATCGTCACGCCCTGCCATCCCCGTGCACTGGCGCCATGGCCAGCACCACTGCCTCCCCTTGCTCCGAAGCCCGCCGTCCACCTTCCCCGTGGCTGAGATCCACTCTGGCGCCCCCTGCCTCAACCTCCTCTTCGAGCAGGAGCCGCCTCCCCTGCTGCGCGCCAAGGCCCACGCCGACCACTTCGTACTTCGCCGCCCTGCTACCGCTGCAGTCCAGCCGCGCCTCTTCTTCGTGTCTGTGACCTTCTGTCGTCGTCCCCATCGACCCGTTGGACCCCGCTGCCTCCCGCATCTCCTCGTCGCACGCTGCGACCACCAGGAGCTCCGCCGCGCCCTGAGCCTCCTCTGCTCGAGCTCCACCTCCTACGCACCCCGATGGCACTGCTGCCATCTCTGCTGCTTTGTGCCGTTGGCCATGCTTGCCTCGGGCCCCGGTGTAGCCTCCCCGTGTTCCTGCAGTCACCGCTGACCTCCTGAAGATCAGGACCCGAGACCCGGGCGCTCGGCTGCTAGTTCCGTGGACGTCAAGTACAGCTTCGATGACCCTGGATGTCTCCGAACGCCAAGTACAACTACGAACCCGAAGACCTCGGATGCTTCAAGTTCCTCTACCACCTGTGTACCATCTACCGTCGCGGAACAACTACTTCCTCTACTTCCCTCGACGACCCGTGAACGACTACTTCCTCTCCGAACCGGTCCGCTTTGAAAATGCACGCTTCAAAGGTATAACCCCGAGACGCCGTCCGTGGACCGAATGCATGTGTTGAATGAGATGCTCGAGTTTTGCACCGTGATCGAATCGTCCTTGCGATGCCCCTCTTTTGCCGTGCCACCGTCCCGTGGGAACCCGGAGGCCGGGATCACCCCACCATCTTGCATGACACGCTCACGCCTTCCTTTTGCACCCACATCTCAATCGAGTTACCGGAACCGATATGTTGCTGTGGCATCATTTTCGGATTCGTTGCCGTGGCACCCCTTTCTTCCACCACGGTGACCAAATGCTTCATAACATGCTTATGTTAACTTTTTCATAAAATTGCATAAAACTTGTATATGTCATCCGCATCATGATAACAACATTTAAAATGTTTAAACTTGTTGTTGCATTAAATTGCTAAATGCATATGGGGATTTACCGGATTTGTTGTTTTTATATCCGGCCCCATTTAAATTGTTTAGATGGTATAGTTTATATTATGCTTCACCTCTTGCCATGTTTAACAACAGTTAATATTGTTGGGTAGCTTAAACGGGATCAAACTAAATAACTTATCGTGGTGTTTCGTCAATATGCAACTCGTTGCATATTGAGCTCCATTTAATTTGTAGGATTGTTTGTGCACTTTCCCATGCCATGCATATTTAAACCGGACATGCATCATACTTGTTTGTGCATCATGACTTGTTTATGCTTGTGTGTTTACTATGTTGTTTGTTTCTTTCCGGGTTGCTTCTCTCGTTAGCTTCGGTTTCGTTCCGGAGTTGTGAGGATTTGTTCGTCTACGACCGTTTGTCTTCTTCTTGGATTCGTTCTTCTTCCTTGCGGGATCTCAGGCAAGATGATCATACCCTCGAAATCACTACTATCTTTGCTATGCTAGTTTGCTCGCTCTTTTGCTATGCCAATGCTACGATGCCTACCATTTGCTTGTCAGCCTCCCAAATTGCCATGTCAAACCTCTAACTCACCATGTCCTAGCAAACCGTTGATTGGCTATGTTACCGCTTTGCTTAGCCCCTCTTATAGCGTTGTTAGTTGCAGGTGAAGATTGAAGTTTGTTCCTTGTTGGAACATGAAGATGTTGTTCCTTGTTGGAACATGTTTACTTGTTGGGATATCACAATATATCTTATTTAATTAATGCATCTATATACTTGGTAAAGGGTGGAAGGCTCGGCCTTATGCCTGGTGTTTTGTTCCACTCTTGCCGCCCTAGTTTCCGTCATATCGGTGTTATGTTCCCGGATTTTGCGTTCCTTACACGGTTGGGCTATAATGGGAACCCCTTGACAGTTCGCCTTAAGTAAAGCTTCTCCAGCAATGCCCAACATTGGTTTTACCATTTGCACTAACAACCTACCACCTTCCCTTGGGTTCTGCAGACTCAAGGGTCATCTTTATTCTAACCCCCCCGGGCCAGTGCTCCTCTGAGTGTTGGTCCGAACTAGAGCCCTGTGCAGCGCCCCCTCGGGGAAACTCGAGGTTTGGTTTTAGTTGTACGGATTGCTCATCTGAGTGTGCCCTGAGAAAGAGATATGTGCAGCTCCTATCGGGATTTGTCGGCACATTCGGGCGGTGTTGCTGGTTTAGTTTTACCCTGTCGAAATGTCTTGTTGTACCGGGATACCGAGTCTGACCGGAACGTCTCGGGTGGAGGTCTATTCCTTCGTTGACCGTGAGAGCTTGTTATGGGCTAAGTTGGGACACCCCTGCAGGGTATTATCTTTCGAAAGCCGTGCCCGCGGTTATGGGCAGATGGGAATTTGTTAACGTCCGGTTGTAGAAAACCCGAAGTTGACCTTAATTAAAATACATCAACCGCGTGTGTAACCGTGATGGTCTCTTTCCGGCGAAGTTCGGGAAGTGAACACGGTTGTTGGAGTTATGCTTGACGTAGGTTGTTATAGGATCACTTCTTGATCATAGTTTCTCGACCGTGCTTTGCCTTCTCTTCTCGCTCTCATTTGCGTATGTTAGCCACCATATATGCTAGTCGCTTGCTGCAGCTCCACCTCATTACTCCATCCTTCCTATAAGCTTAAATAGTCTTGATCTCGCGGGTGCGAGATTGCTGAGTCCCCGTGGCTCACGGATACTTCCAAAACCAGTTTGCAGGTGCCTATGTTACCGTGCAGATGACGCAACCAAGCTCAAGGAGGAGCTCGATGAAGATCTTGCCCTTTGTGTTGTTTCGTTCTAGTTGATCACTAGTGGAGCCCAGTTGGGGTCGATCGGGGACCTTTGTCGCATTTGGGGTTCTTCTTTTATTTTGGTTCCGTAGTCGGACCTTGATTGTATCTGGCTGATGTAATGCTTTATTCATGTAATTGTGTGAAGTGGCGAGTGTAAGCCAACTATGTATCTCTTTCCCTTATGTATTATATGGGTTGTGTGAAGATTACCTCACTTGCGACATTGCTTTCAATGCGGTTATGTCTCTAAGTCGTGCTTCGACACGTGGGAGATATAGCCGCATCGAGGGCGTTACAGAAGCCTCCTACTGGATTGATACCTTGGTTCTCAAAAACTGAGGGAAATACTTACGCTACTGTGCTGCATCACCCTTTCCTCTTCAAGGAAAACCAACGCAAGCTCAAGACATAGCAAGAAGGATTTCTGGCGCCGTTGCCGGGGAGGTCTTCGCTCAAGTCAAGGCATACCAAGTACCCATCACAAACTCATCTCCCTCGCATTTACATTATTTGCCATTTGCCTCTCGTTTTCCTCTCCCCCACTTCACCATTGCCGTTTTATTCGCCCTCTCTTGTCCAATCTCCTCTCTTTCTCGCTTGCCTTTTCCTTCCCCTCTTTTTCACTCGCTTTCTCTTCCTAGCTTTTTGTTTGCCGTTATGTTTGAAATTGGGGAGATTATCGTCGATATGGACAATAATGATAACATGGAAAATTCTGAAGCTGCGGTTGAAGAACCCCCTATTTTGCATACTAAAAAATTTCGAATCGGTAGTGGTAACATTATTGGAAAAAGTGTTATTCAGGATTTCTTTACTTGCGCCGGTGCTTTACCTTCCATGGGTGGTTCTATTCTTCAGAAAACTAGTAGTCTTGCGGATGCTATCGCTATGCTTGTAGTTGAACTTGAAAGACAATTTATGCATATGCATCCTTGCATACAAAGAATCTTCCTGGAATTTTCCAATATTGAGCATTCTTCTGTTAAGCGCGTTGTTACTATCTTTTTGGCTCATGAGTTTAGATTTATAATAAGAGAGGCCAAAGAAATCTTTGCGCACTATAGGGTGGACGTCGGTCGTCCTCCCATAGAGGCGGTCCTCTTTGATCAAGAGGAAATTAGGCGTTTTCAATCTTTGGACTATGTTGCTTTCAACGAAAACCTTAGAAAAAAGGTTCCTACCAATGTCTTGATTGATAGAATTACTGAACTTAATAATGATTTTTATCTTTGAAATAATGAGCTAGGATACTCTCTTCAGTATAGGCTCACGAAGTTTTGCCAAAAGAATGCTTTTAGTGATGAATTAGTTGTGCATTATGAAGGGCCAAGGGAGGAACTCGTTCCTCCTAAAATTGATCTTGGGGAATTTTGTCCTACTAAATTTAGCCCTTTTGATTATTTTTGCTTGCCTCACAGGAAACTTGCTGCTGAACGTACAGTATATGAGCTGAGTTTTCAAGATCTATCTTATTATTATGGCACTACTTAGATCTATCTTCGCTTTTATGCCTAGCTTGGGGCGTTAAACGATAGCGATAGTTGGGAGGCAACCCAATTTTCTTTATGTTTCTTGTTTTTGTTCCTGTTTAGTAATAAATTTTGTTTCTACTTTCTGTTTAGATGTGTTTTTATCTTTTAATTAGTGTTTCTGCCAAGTAGAACCTATAGGATAACCTATGATATGAGTTGATTTGATTCTGCTGAAAAACAGAAACTTTGCGCTCACGAGAAAAAATTCAATAAATGTCACATCCCTAGCTGCTGGTAGTGCTCTAGGCTAGCTCATGTGTTGCATCATGTTTAAATTCTGAAACTTGAACTGAGGAATTTTGGAAGCCTCAAAAACTTAAAGAAAAGAGGGGCAAAAACCCTAGAAATCTCATCCATTGCTCCAAAATGCTCTTCTTAAATGTTTGATAATTTTTGGTAAGGGTTCTGGTCCCAACCAAAATATTGAACATTTTTAAGGAATTATTTTTGGGACTTTGGATTTAATTCATTAGCTATTTGAATTTGAATTATATTCATATAATTAGAATATAATTTAAATACCCCTGAAATATTTTATAAGCTTTTGGAAAAGTCCATCTAGCAGTATAAAATATTCAGAGGAGTTTTGGCATTGTTTGAATTATTTTTAAATTCAAAACAGTGGCAAAACAGATTAAATAAAAGAAAACAGAACAAAAATAGAAAACAGTAAATAAAAAAAAGAGAGAAGGAACTACCCGTCGCTCACCTGTGCTGGCCCAGCCCCCCTGTGCAGCCCACCTGCGTGGCCCAACCCACCTCCTCCCCCCCTTGTCCTCTTCTTCCTCTGCCAGTAGGCAGAGGCGAGGCGTGGCGCGCGCCCGAAGAGCTCCGGCCACCTCCTGCTTACCTGCTCGCCGCTGGAGGCACCCAAGGGAGCCACGCACTCCCCCCCCCTCGTTCCCCACGACCTCTCTCACTCTCCCGTAGCTCTCCCTCGCTCCCCCCTCTCCTCTGCTCTCTCTCCCTCACGCGCCCGAGCGGAGCCCATCGCCGCCGACGCCGTTTACCGGGGCCACAGCCACCCCCTCGCTCCCACTATGCATCCCCGAGCTCCGCCTCGACCCCCTCCTTCCTCCCCACCGACCCACGGCCCTCCGGAAGCCCTGCAACGCCGCCACCATCGCCGTTCCATCGCCGGCCACCGAAGCTCCCCTCCGTCGATTCGCCGGACCCCGTGCCTCCCCTGCCTCGCCAGCAGCACCAGAAGAACCGCGGTGAGCCGCTGCATCGTTTCCCCCATGCCTCGTTGCCTAATTCGCCCCCTAGCCGCTCCCTCCACCGGAGCCGAGACGCTCCGCCGCACGGGCTCGTCGCCGGTGAAGCCCCGGTGACCAAATGGCCCCGCGCGTGCGCCCGTTGCACTCGCAACGACCCGTGGAGCAACGCTAGCGTGGCAGCTAGCTTGTTTGCAAGCCGCAGCGCTAACCCGCACCCACCCGAGCTCCGGCCGCCGCCTCGGGCTCCATTCCGGCGAACCCCGGCCACCCCACGCCCTCTCGAGGGTCCCCCTAGATGCGCGGGAGCACGGGCTCACCCCTGGTGCCCTCAGCGCGACCAGCCGCGGGCTGTAGCGCCGTCCCGAGCAACTCCGGCGAGGTCTCGCCGTCGCCGTGGCCGCCGGCGTCACTAGCTGACGTGGCGCTAATTTAGTTAGCACTAATGACCACGCTAAACACCCCCACAGACACTGACAGCGGGCCCCGTAGCGGGTCAAAGCCCGAGTCAACGCGGGATTAGCCCCCGTGTCACTGACGTGTGGACCCCACACGTCAGGTTTGACCCTGACCGGCCCCTGTTGACTTGCTGACGTCATGCCGACGTCATGCTGACGCAGTAAAGTATTTCTGGAATTAAATAAATTAGGAAATGATTTATAATTCCAGAAAATTGTATAAACTTCAATAAATCATAGAAAATTAACCGTAACTCCAAATTAAATAAATTATATATGAAAAATTATCAGAAAAATTCAAGGAATCCATCTGTACCATTTTCATGCATGTTAGAACAACTTATAGCTGCTGTTTAGGCAAAATCAATAAAGGGCATTTGAAATAATCACATATGGAGTTTGAATTTGAATCTTGGATTCAAACCAACTTCATTTAATCGGTTTTAGTTGCATTAGCTCAAAACACATTCATTTTGCCATGTCATGATCATGCATCATATTGTGCATTGCATTGATTGTGTTTCCTTCTGTGTTGCCGGTATTTGTCCCCTCTCGATAGACGTGATACCGATGATGTGATCGTTGACACTGATGAAGACTCAATGTTATCTTCAGAAGTGCCAGGCAAGCAAAACCCCCTTGTTCATTCCGATACAATCCTACTCTCTCGCTCCTGCTCTCTTTTACTGCATTAGGACAACACCGATTCATCTGTTACTTGCTGCGGTAGCTGAACCCCTTTATCCTTTGCATGACCTGTCATTGCCACAGTAAATAGATGAAACCCACTAGCATGAGTAGGAGTTGTTTGAGCCCTGTTGTGCCTACTCATTCATGCTTGTTTGTCATGCCTGCTACTGCTTAGAGTTGAGTCAGGTCTGATTCATCGGGGATGAATCAGAGGCGTGTGAACATGTCCTACTGTGTGTGAGCTAAGTGTGTGAACACGATTTGGTAAAGGTAGCGGTGAGAGGCCATGTAGGAGTACATGGTGGGTTGTCTCATTGAAGCCGTCCTCAGGAACTGAGTTCTGTGTTTGTGATCCATGATTCAGCTACTACCACGCATTGGGCCCGAAACCAATGGAGCCTCTCGGCTTCTTAATCACCCTTGTCCTCTGTCCAGGAGTTGCAAGTAGTTTCTGGTGTTTGTAGTATGCTGGAGGCCGTGCGCAGCGCTGACCGTAGGGGTGGGCTGTGATGCGGTAGGCACGTGGCCGGGTAAACCGGGCGCCCGTTTGGTGTCACGGAACCCTGTTCACATCGTTTGGGGCTGTGAGCGAAACTCCGGCCGGATCTCCTCATGGATGGAACCCGAATAGGCGATAAACCTGGACTAGAGACTTGAGTGTTTAGGTAGGCCGTGGCCGACACCCACGTTGGGCTTCCGCTTGAAGGTTGCCGAGTACATGTCGTGTAAACGGCGGTAAGTGGTGAGAGCGTGTGTGAAGAAGTACACCCCTGCAGGGTTAACATCATCTATTCGAATAGCCGTGTCCGCGGAAAAGGACTTCTGGGTTGCTTATATCAGTTCATAGACAAGTGAAAGTGGATACTCTAAAATACGCAAGATAAGCGTGAGTGCTATGGATGGCGTTCTCGTAGGGAGACGGGAGCGGATCCATAGTGGTGTATTGATATGGTGAATATGTGGACTCGTGTGCGCCACCTCAAAAGAGTTACATTGCAGTCGTAGTTCAGGATAGCCACCGAGTCAAAGCTGGCTTGCTGCAGTTAAACCCCACCATCCCCTTTGTTGATAATGATGCATATGTAGTTAGTTCTGATGTAAGTCTTGCTGGGTACATTTGTACTCACGTTTGCCTATTTTATGTTTTTGCAGAGAGACTTCGGTCTCGCTAGTAGTTCCGCGTGGACTTCGACGTTTAGCTTGTTACCTCAGCTACGATCTTGTGCCCTCGGCAGGATCTGGTAGATAGTCAGGCTTCTCAGCCTTTTTCATTTATAGATGTCTGTACTCAGACATGATAGCTTCCGCTTGTGCTTTGACTTGTATGCTCTGATTGTTGGGTCATGAGACCCATGTTTGTAATATCTCGCTCCTCGGAGCCTATTGAATAAAATACTTGAGTCGTAGAGTCATGTTGTGATGCCATGTTGTATTTGCACATATCGAGCATATTGTGTGTATGTTATTGAAATGCTTGGTATGTGTGGGATCTGACCATCTAGTTGTTTATCTTTAGTAGCCTCTCTTACGGGGAAATGTCTCCTAGTGTTTCCACCGAGCCATGGTAGCTTGCTACTGCTCCGGAACACTTAGGCTGGCCGGCATGTGTCCTTCTTCGTTCCTGTGTCTGTCCCTTCGGGGAAATGTCACGCGATGAATACCGGAGTCCTGTTAGCCCGCTACAGCCGGTTCACGGAGTCCTGCTAGCCCAGTGCTACAGCCTGGATTCACTCGCTGATGACCGACACGTTCGATGCTGGGTCATGGATGCCTGTCCCTGTAAGTCTGTGCCACTTTGGGTTTACGACTAGCCATGTCAGCCCGGGCTCCTTATCATATGGATGCTAGCGACACTGTCATATACGTGTGCCAAAAGGCGCAAACGGTCCCGGGCAAAGGTAAGGCGACACCCGTGGGAATACCGTGCGTGAGGCCGCAAAGTGATATGAGGTGTTACATGCTAGATCGATGTGGCATTGAGTCGGGTCCTGACAGCGTTGGTATCAGAGCTTGACTGCCTGTAGGATTACCAAGCCAAACTGGTCGAAGTTGAGTCTAGAAATTCTTTAGTTATATAAGGGAATTGATTGTGGGATGGAACGTAAGGCTGTTTTTACTCCTTATACCTCATGCCCTTCTGATCTGAGTCATCTTATCTTTCCTGCGGGGATTAAGAACTAGGCTATCTCTTCTTTCTATTAGGATCACGTGTTACTAATCAGTAGACTTATAAGATTGTTGGATTTAAGTCTCAGTTCAGTTCCTACTACTTCCGTATGTTAATTGTTGATCTCGGAAACCTTGATATTGTGCTTCTGAGTGGTTATGCCACCATTTTTGTGATTGTCTCAAATCTTTTGAGAATTATAGCCGTTATGCTGTCCGAGTCATCCCAGGTTTCTAAATAGTGCGATGCATTTGCAAATCCTTTCCTTCTGTTTCGATGTTCCCATTGCCAGATTAACCACACTAATCGGTGTGTTGAGGTAATTATTGCCTCGACATATATGTTGGAATTATTATTATGACCCTAAGTGCTTAGGGGATCATCTAGTGGTCTAGCCATGATTTGTGTCCTAGTGTGAAGATTCTGGCCTTTATTCTCGAAAGCATCCCGTGATGCCACTTAGTAGTAGGTATTCTACTCCTTGGGCTTTGAACCCGAGATACACTCTACTTACTTCATGTTGATAGTGTTGATAGTTCCTTTAGGATATTAGTAACCTTTGCGATAGTCCTTGAAGTCCGTGGTATTTCGTTCATCCAAATACCATGAACCATTATGGCAGAAGTTTGTTGGATCAAAAGATCACAACAGGCCCTCTATGAGTTCTCCATTATATGTTATGGCTCTGCCAGTTTCTACCTTTCCGCATGGATTGCCCGGAAGAAATATGTTGAATTCGTTCGGCATGCCAAACCATGCATCCACAACTCAGAAATCGTATGTTCCTTTGAGTTGTTCTCTTTAGTTGCATTCTGACCCTCGTCTATCAATTGATAGTCAAGAGTATGCGTGCGTTCGTTTATCGATGTCTATTACTCTTGTGGTCCGTCAAGCCATTCTATCGCAGAATGACTAGGAGAAACAAACTCCAGTACCTCATCCATATCTAGGATTGGGTCAAAGTAGTTGTATTCCGCAGATCAAATGCCAATCCAGCTTTTGGTTCTGTTCTACCTTGGAGTATTACCCCCTTTATGTCAGAATTGTCATGAGAACTGCACCAACTCTCATGAATTTTGACGTAGTGATACTTCTCACCATCATTAGTCATTCCTCGGCCCTCGTGTTGATGCAACCGGAATACCGACAAATGAATTGTGATGTGTGAAATCAATACTCCCAGCAACCTCGTTGCTTGGTAGTTAAAGGACAATAATTTCATTCTTAGCGTGTTGGTTTTTGAATCATCATTCTAAGATTGATCGTGCTACCTAGTCCTATTCTCCTGGTCACTCCTTCGATCGATGAGTTAGGATTATTTCAAGTCCTCACTCATTTGATCATATCGTCTTGCCCTGAAAAGCAAGATTGTTCTCGAGCTTAGTAACATACCGGTGGTTCGTGATTTTCTGAATATCTTCTCAGAAGTATTACCAGGTTGTCACCTGACCGCTATGTTGAGCTCGTGATCAAGTTGGTTATCCTGTGAACCACCTTCTCTCCAAGAATCGGTGTTAGATATCCCTGAGCTAGTTGGTTAAGCTAGACAACAACTTGGAGAGTTGGAAGATAAAAGCTTGCCTGACTTAGTTCGTTCCAAAGGGATATTCTTGTGTAGTGTGTGTTGAAGAAAGATGATATCTTCATCGATTGGTCCCTGTGATCAGTTGCTGGACCTATTGTCTTATCAATCCTTTGATTTGAGTGTGGGCCATCGTCAAGTCAAATCAGTACCAACGATGCTCGTAATGTTGTCTTATTCGTGGTTGATCCCTCGAGCATACACCATTACATCTTTGGTCTGACCAATGCTATCACCGTGTTCACTTAACTATGGAATTCCTTTTAAAAGGAAACCTAGATGAATTGTTGTTGAGCCCATTGACAACATCCTTATCTCCTCCATGATTTTGTTGAACATTAAGCTAGTGTTGGAAACTTTTGAAAGCATTTCTTCATGCTAGCTCATGAAGTATTTGTTGATGAAAGGAGTGACTTCCTTTTATACACGTGCATTTGGTGAAAGTTGCCGCCGTGAATTTGAGAAAGTTAGTTTTGCTTCCTCTGGAATCATCCCAAGTCAGTCATGCATACGTGCGAAGTATTCTGTGGTTCGGAGACTTGCAACCTCCATTCCATATGTATATCCTAGCACACCAAGCCACTGATTGATTGTTCACGGAAAAGGAGTTGATGTGCTAATCCTAGGTCATGCACAAGACTTCAATATCCTCGATTATGGTTCCCCTCCTGAACTCGGTAGTGTTTTATTATAAGACTACTTTGTGGTCATGCTTGTCTTGGACATCGTGTTCACATGTTTGTAGCAGAACCAGCTCATGTTTTGGAGCTCGCTATCGTAGTCCATTTCCCGAGAATCCCGCAACGTCATCCCATCGATTTGTGTTGCAAACTTTCATTTTTCTTCCTAGACTCGATGAGTCTGGAAATATCCTGACACCAACCAGATCTGAATCTCAGGCAGATATGATGGTTGGAACATTTCCCAAGAACTATAATATTGGTCCCTCGATAACCGGTAAAGTGGATGTCGTGGCCAGCACCACCCAGCCGGAAGACCTATTATTGTAGTATCTTGATTGAGGAAGTTGGCCACCTCCCCATAAGGATTTCGTAGGATTTACCTCCGTAACTGTTCCTTATGGATTCTATTGCTCCCGAAGTCCGACCTTTACTTGATGTTCTAGATATCAAACCATATCTATGAATGGGTTACACTAGCACATCAAGGAGAACATTAGAAGCGGAGTGCTAAATGTCTCTCGGTCGATCATCCAGATTTTGTTTCCTTGGCCTCGCTAAGGTGAAATCTGAGAAAGTGTTATCTTCCTTTGCATCTGCATCCTCCATCACCATTCATCATGGTAGTAAGTTGTGTTACCGGACCCTTGACACGGATGTTGGTAAAACCTTGATGAATGTGGAAATGCTCAAGTTCTTGAGAGCACGCACAAGCGCTACGTCTTATCATCGGCACTAGCTGGGATTGCCCCAGATTTCCTCGGTTATGCTATAACCACTCCAACAGTGAATTCACTCTTTATTGTTGGGTTCTTCCCCAGTTACCAGAATCATTCCCATCATTTGCATTTTGTTCCCAGCTTGCACCGCCAATGTGCCATTCTACCATGGGTCTCTTCCATTTCCGGTGGTAAGCAAATTCATCCATTACGTTGTCTTCAACAAGGTAATCCACATCATCCAAGTTTGAGTATGCCATTCTACCGACCCCCTCCAAACGATCGCTCGAGAATTGTTTTAGGCTGGTTTAAAGAGTTTCAATGATCTCTGAATCAAAAGTAATTCTTTTTGCCACTTAAGATAATAATTTACGAATCACCCTTCTCCAGGATGTTTCGTCGTGGTATCATGGCAATTCAACTCCTCGCTACGTTGACAACCGATCGCCATATTCTTAAGTCTGGAATTGTTGTCCACCTAGTGAACCTTGTCACCTGCTCCACTCCATCCCTCTAGAGGTATGCTTCGTCTCTCAGCTCGAGAGATGTTGCTATGTCACATTCCGGGAGTTAATCCTGAGTTGTTCGACCTTCGAGAAGACCGATCCTTCCAGAGTTTTCCTTTCCTCTTCTTGTCATGTTAGTTGGAGTTCTCAGAGCAAGACTTCGAGACAATGGTGGTGAACGAATCAACGTCCATTTGAAGTGCAACTGGATCGTGAAGATTATGCTAGTTTGCGTTTCCCCTTTCACCTTACCCTATGCTTGAATCTCGAGACGAGATTCTTGTTTAGTGGGGGTGAGTTGTCACATCCCTAGCTGCTGGTAGTGCTCTAGGCTAGCTCATGTGTTGCATCATGTTTAAATTCTGAAACTTGAACTGAGGAATTTTGGAAGCCTCAAAAACTTAAAGAAAAGAGGGGCAAAAACCCTAGAAATCTCATCCATTGCTCCAAAATGCTCTTCTTAAATGTTTGATAATTTTTGGTAAGGGTTCTGGTCCCAACCAAAATATTGAACATTTTTAAGGAATTATTTTTGGGACTTTGGATTTAATTCATTAGCTATTTGAATTTGAATTATATTCATATAATTAGAATATAATTTAAATACCCCTGAAATATTTTATAAGCTTTTGGAAAAGTCCATCTAGCAGTATAAAATATTCAGAGGAGTTTTGGCATTGTTTGAATTATTTTTAAATTCAAAACAGTGGCAAAACAGATTAAATAAAAGAAAACAGAACAAAAATAGAAAACAGTAAATAAAAAAAGAGAGAAGGAACTACCTGTTGCTCACCTGTGCTGGCCTAGCCCCCCCTGTGCAGCCCACCTGCGTGGCCCAGCCCACCGCCGCCTCCCTCCCCTGTCGCCTTCCTCCTCTGCCAGGAGGACGGGCACGCGCCCGGCGCGCGCGGCCACGCGCCCCGGCCACCTCCTCCCTGCTTCGGCCACCTCCTGCCTCCCTGCTTGTCTCCACTACTCCCTGGAGATGCCACGCGGCCCCCACGAACTCTCTCACTCTCCCGTATCTCTCCCTCCGTCCCTATCCCCCTCTGTTCTCCTCACCGAGCGGAACCCATCGCCGCCGAAGCCGTTTACCGGGGCCACAGCCACCCCCTTGCTCCCACTATGCATCCCCGAGCTCCGCCTCGACCCCCTCCTTCCTCCCCACCGACCCACGGCCCTCCGGAAGCCCTGCAACGCCGCCACCATCGCCGTTCCATCGCCGGCCACCGAAGCTCCCCTCCGTCGATTCGCCGGACCCCGTGCCTCCCCTGCCTCGCCAGCAGCACCAGAAGAACCACGGTGAGCCGCTGCATCGTTTCCCCCATGCCTCGTTGCCTAATTCGCCCCCTAGCCGCTCCCTCCACCAGAGCCGAGACACTCCGCCGCACGGGCTCGTCGCCGGTGAAGCCCCGGTGACGAAATGGCCCCGCGCGTGCGCCCGTTGCACTCGCAACGACCCGTGGAGGAACACTAGCGTGGCAGCTAGCTTGTTTGCAAGCCGCAGCGCTAACCCCGCACCCACCCGAGCTCCGGCCGCCGCCTCGGGCTCCATTCCAGCGAACCCCGGCCACCCCACGCCCTCTCGAGGGTCCCCCTAGATGCGCGGGAGCACGGGCTCACCCCTGGTGCCCTCAGCGCGACCAGCCGCGGGCTGTAGCGCCGTCCCGAGCAACTCCGGCGAGGTCTCGCCATCGCCGTGGCCGCCGGCGTCACTAGCTGACGTGGCGCTAATTTAGTTAGCACTAATGACCACGCTAAACACCCCCCACAGACACTGACAGCGGGCCCCGTAGCGGGTCAAAGCCCGAGTCAACGCGGGATTAGCCCCCGTGTCACTGACGTGTGGACCCCACACGTCAGGTTTGACCCTGACCGGCCCCTGTTGACTTGCTGACGTCATGCCGACGTCATGCTGACGCAGTAAAGTATTTCTGGAATTAAATAAATTAGGAAATGATTTATAATTCCAGAAAATTGTATAAACTTCAATAAATCATAGAAAATTAACCGTAACTCCAAATTAAATAAATTATATATGAAAAATTATCAGAAAAATTCAAGGAATCCATCTGTACCATTTTCATGCATGTTAGAACAACTTATCACTACTGTTTAGGGCAAATGAAGTGAATGGCATTTGAATAATCACATATGGAGTTTGAATTTGAATCTTGTATTCAAACCAACTTCATTTAATCCGTTTCTAGTTGCATTAGCCCAAAACACATTCATTTTGCCATGTCATGATCATGCATCATATTGTGCATTGCATTGATTGTGTTTCCTTCTGTGTTGCCGGTATTTGTCCCCTCTCGATAGACGTGATGCCGATGATGTGATCGTTGACACTGATGAAGACTCAATGTTATCTTCAGAAGTGCTAGGCAAGCAAAACCCCCTTGTTCATTCCGATAAAATCCTACTCTCTCGCTCCTGCTCTCTTTTACTGCATTAGGACAACAACGATTCAACTGTTACTTGCTGCGGTAGCTGAACCCCTTTATCCTTTGCATGACCTGTCATTGCCACAGTAAATAGATGAAACCCACTAGCATGAGTAGGAGTTGTTTGAGCCCTGTTGTGCCTACTCATTCATGCTTGTTTGTCATGCCTGCTACTGCTTAGAGTTGAGTCAGGTCTGATTCATCGGGGATGAATCAGAGGTGTGTGAACATGTACTACTGTGTGTGAGCTAAGTGTGTGAACACGATTTGGTAAAGGTAGTGGTGAGAGGCCATGTAGGAGTACATGGTGGGTTGTCTCATTGAAGCCGTCCTCAGGAACTGAGTTCTGTGTTTGTGATCCATGATTCAGCTACTACCATACATTGGGCCCTGAAATATGACCCCGCTCGACTTCTTATTCACCCTTGTCCTCTGTCCAGGAGTTGCAAGTAGTTTCTGGTGTTTGTAGTATGCTGGAGGCCGTGGACAGCGCTGACCGTAGGGGTGGGCTGTGATGCGGTAGGCACGTGGCCGGGTAAACCGGGCGCCCGTTTGGTGTCACGGAACCCTGTTCACATCGTTTGGGGCTGTGAGCGAAACTCCGGCCGGATCTCCTCATGGATGGAACCCGAATAGGCGATAAACCTGGACTAGAGACTTGAGTGTTTAGGTAGGTCGTGGTCTACACCCACGTCGGCTTTCGCTTGAAGTCTGCCGAGCACATGTCGTGTGCAGACACTAAGTGGTGGAAACATGTATGAAGAAGTACACCCCTGCAGGGTTAACATCATCTATTCGAATACCGTGTCCGCGGAAAAGGACTTCTGGGTTGCTTATATCAGTTCATAGACAAGTGAAAGTGGATACTCTAAAATACGCAAGATAAGCGTGAGTGCTATGGATGGCGTTCTCGTAGGGAGACGGGAGCGGTTCCATAGTGGTGTATTGGTTGGTGAATATGTGGACTCGTGTGCGCCACCTCAAAAGAGTTACATTGCAGTCGTAGTTCAGGATAGCCACCGAGTCAAAGCTGGCTTGCTGCAGTTAAACCCACCATCCCCTTTATTGATAATGAAGCATATGTAGTTAGTTCTGATGTAAGTCTTGCTGGGTACATTTGTACTCACGTTTGCCTATTTTATGTTTTTGCAGAGAGACTTCGGTCTCGCTAGTAGTTCCGCGTGGACTTCGACGTTTAGCTTGTTACCTCAGCTACGATCTTGTGCCCTCGGCAGGATCTGGTAGATAGTCAGGCTTCTCAGCCTTTTTCATTTATAGATGTCTGTACTCAGACATGATAGCTTCCGCTTGTGCTTTGACTTGTATGCTCTGATTGTTGGGTCATGAGACCCATGTTTGTAATATCTCGCTCCTCGGAGCCTATTGATTAAAATACTTGAGTCATAGAGTCATGTTGTGATGCCTTGTTGTATTTGCACATATCGAGCATATTGTGTGTATGATTGAAATGCTTGGTATGTGTGGGATCTGACCATCTAGTTGTTTATCTTTAGTAGCCTCTCTTACGGGGAAATGTCTCCTAGTGTTTCCACCGAGCCATGGTAGCTTGCTACTGCTCCGGAACACTTAGGCTGGCCGGCATGTGTCCTTCTTCGTTCCTGTGTCTGTCCCTTCGGGGAAATGTCACGCGATGAATACCGGAGTCCTGTTAGCCCGCTACAGCCAGGTTCACCGGAGTCCTGCTAGCCCAGTGCTACAGCCTGGATTCACTCGCTGATGACCGACACGTTCGATGCTGGGTCATGGATGCCTGTCCCTGTAAGTCTGTGCCACTTTGGGTTTACGACTAGCCATGTCAGCCCGGGCTCCTTATCATATGGATGCTAGCGACACTATCATATACGTGTGCCAAAAGGCGCAAACGGTCCCGGGCAAAGGTAAAGCGACACCCGTGGGAATACCGTGCGTGAGGCCGCAAAGTGATATGAGGTGTTACATGCTAGATCGATGTGGCATTGAGTCGGGGTCCTGACAATAAATCACAGGAACGAGATTTTTCATTGATTCTTTTCGCTGCAGTTCAATAAACAAATTGTTTAGGACTTCCTATTTTGGTACGATTTTTAAGGTTCCATAAGTTTGCCGTAGTTACAGATTGCTACAGACTGTTCTGTTTTTGACAGATTCTGTTTTTCGTGTGTTGTTTGCTTATTTTGATGCATCTATGGCTAGTATGTACGGGTATGAACCATAGAGAACTTGGAATACAGTAGGTTTAACACCAAAATAAATAAAGAATTAGTTCATTACAGTACCTTATGTGGTGGGGTTTTTTCTTTCACTAACGGAGCTTATAAGATTTCCTGTTGAGTTTTGTGTTGTGAAGTTTTCAAGTTTTGGGTAAAGATTTGATGGACTATGGAATAAAGTGTGGCAAAAGCCTAAGCTTGGGGATGCCCAAGGCACCCCAAGATATTCGAGAATAGCCAAAAGCCTAAGCTTAGGGATGCCCCGGGAAGGCATCCCCTCTTTCGTCTTCGTTCATTGGTAACTTTACTTGGAGCTATATTTTTATTTGCTACATGATATGTGTTTTGCTTGGAGCGTCATGTATTATATTAGTCTTTGCTTGTTAGTTTACCACAAGCATCCTTGTTGTACACACCTTTTGGGAGAAGCCTATTTGATTAGAATTTGCTAGAATACTCTATGTGCTTCACTTATATCTTTTAGAGCACGGTGGTGGATTAATTTTGAAGAAATTGTTAATCTCTCATGCTTCACTTATATTATTTTGAGATTCCTTTAGAACAGCATGGTATTTTCTTTGGTTACAAATTTGGTCCTAGAATGATGGGCATCCAAGTTGGGTATAATAAAAATTATCATAGAAAGTGCATTAAAACACTAGGATCAATTTGATGCTTGATAATTGTTTTGAGATATAAAGGTAGTAATGTTAGGGTCATGCTAGTGGATAATTATGAAATTGAGAAATACTTTTGTTGAAGTTGGCAAGGCCCGTAGCATGCACGTACGGTAAAAGTTGTGTGACAAATTTGTTGCATGAGGTGCTCTTTTGAGTGTCTTCCTTATGAGTGGCAGTCGGGGACGAGCGATGGAATTTTTTCCTACCAATCTATCCCTCTTGGGGCATGCATAGTAGTACTTTGCTTCAAGGGCTAAGTAGATTTTTGCAATAATTATATGAGTTCTTTATGACTAATGTGAGTCCATGGATATACCCACACTCATCCTTCCACTTTGCTAGCTTTTCTTATTACCGCACAGCTTTCGCCGGTATCATGTACCCATTATTTACCTTCCTCAAAACCGCCACCATACCTACCTATTATGGCATTTCCATAGCCATTCCGAGATATATTGCCATGCAACTTTCCACCGTTCCGTTTATTATGACAGGTTTCATCATTGTCATACTGCTCTTTGCATGATCATGTAGTTGACATCGTATTTGTGGCAAGGCCACCTTCATAATTTTCATACATGTCGCTCTTGATTCATTGCATATCCCGGTACACCGCCGGAGGCATTCATATAGAGTCATATCTTGTTCTAGCTTTGAGTTGTAAATCAATAAAAGTGTGATGATCTTCATTATTAGAGCATTGTCCCAGTGAGGAAAGGATGATGAAGACTATGATTCCCCCACAAGTCGGGATGAAACTTCGGACTTTATAAAAATAAAAGAGGCCAAAGAAGCCCACCAAAAAGAAAAAGAAAAAAGAAAAGAAAAAAAAAGAGAAAGAAAGAAAAAAAAGAAAAAAAAAGAAAATGAGAAAAAAAAAATGAGAGAAAAAGAGAAAAGGGACAATTGCTACTATCTCTTTTTCCACACTTGTGCTTCAAAAATAGCACCATGATCTTCATGATAAAGAGTCTCATATGTTGTCACTTTCATATACTAGTGGGAATTTTTCATTATAGAACTTGGCTTGTATATTCCAATGATGGGCTTCCTCAAAGTGCCCTAGGTCTTCTTGAGCAAGCAAGTTGGATGCACACCCACTTAGTTTCTTTTGTTGAGCTTTCATACATTTATAGCTCTAGTGCATCCGTTGCATGACAATCCCTACTCACTCACATTGATATCTATTGATGGGCATCTCCATAGCCCGTTGATACGCCTAGTTGATGTGAGACTATCTTCTCCCTCTTTTTGTCCTTACAACCACCACATTAGACCACCATAGTGCTATGTCCATGGCTTGCGCTCATGTATTGCGTAAGAATTGAAAAAAAGCTGAAGCGCATAGAAAAGTATGAACCAATTGCTTGGCTCGTCATCGGGGTTGTACATAATGTGAGTATTTTGTGTAATGGAAATGAAGCATGGCCTAACTATATGATTTTGTAGGGATAAGCTTTCTTTGGCTATGATATTTTGATAGGACATGATTATTTGTTAGTATGCTTCGAAGTATTATTATTTTTATGTTTTATAAGCTTTTATCTTGAATCATTTGGATCGGAACATTCATGCAACAATAAAGAAAATGACATTGAGAATTATGCTAGGTAGCTTTCCACATCAAAAATATCTTTTTTATCATTTACCTACTTGAGGACGAGCAGGAATTAAGCTTGGGGATGCTTGATACGTATCCAACGTATCTATAATTTTTGATTGTTCCATGCTATTATATTACCTGTTTTGGATGCTATTGGCTTTATTTTACACATTTATATCATTTTTGGGACTAACCTACTAACCGGAGGCCCAGCCGGTATTGCTGTTTTTTGCCTATTTCAGTATTTCGAAGAAAAGGAATATCAAACGGAGTGCAAACGGAATGAAACTTTCGGGAGCGTGATTTTTGGAACGAACGTGATCCAGAGGACTTGGAGTGCAAGTCAAGAAACAGCCGAAGCTTCCACGAGATAGGAGGGCGCCCCCCCCCCTATAGAGCGCGCCCCCCTGTCTCGTGGGCCCCTCGGGCGTCCACCGATGTACTTCTTCCTCCTATATAAGCCTACGTACCCCGAAAACATCCAGGGAGCCACCGAAGAAATATTTCCGCCACCGTAACCTTCTGTATCCGCGAGATCCCATCTTGGAGCCGTCACCAGCGTTCTGCCGGAGGGGGAATCCACCATGGAGGGCTTCTACATCAACACCATAGCCCTTTCGATGAGTTGTGAGTAGTTTACCACAGACCTTCGGGTCCATAGTTATTAGCTAGTTGGCTTCTTCTCTCGTTTTGGATCTCAATACAATGTTCTCCCCCTCTCTTGTGGAGATCTATTCGATGTAATCTCTTTTTGCGATGTGTTTATCGAGATCCGATGAATTGTGGGTTTATGATCAAGTTTATCTATGGATAATAATTGAATCTTCTCTGAATTCTTTTATATGATTGAGTTATCTTTGCAAGTCTCTTCGAATTATCAGTTTGGTTTGGCCTACTAGATTGATATTTCTTGCCATGGGAGAAGTGCTTAGCTTTGGGTTCAATCTTGCGGTGTTCTTACCCAGTGACAGAAAGGGTTGCAAGACATGTATTGTATTGTTGCCATCGAGGATAAAAAGATGGGGTTTATATCATATCGCTTGAGTTTATCCCTCTACATCATGTCATCTTGCTTAATGTGTTACTCTGTTCTTATGAACTTAATACTCTAGATGCATGATGGATAGCAGTCGATGTGTGGAGTAATAATAGTAGATGCAGGCAGGAGTCAGTCTACTTGTTGCGGACGTGATGCCTATATACATGATCATGCCTAGATAACGTCATAATTATTCGCTTTTCTATCAATTGCTTGACAGTAATTTGTTCACCCATTGTAATACTTATGCTCTTGAGAGAAGCCACTAGTGAAACCTATGGCCCCGGGTCTATCTCTTATCATATTTGCTTCCAATTTACTTTTATTTGCATCTTTATTTTTTGCATCTATATTATAAAATACCAAAAATATATTTATCTTATCATTTTATCTCTATCATATCTCACTTTTGCAAGTGGCTGTGAAGGGATTGACTACCCCTTTGTCGGCGTTGGTTGCAAGTTCTTTGTTTGTTTGTGTAGGTTCGTGGGACTTGTTGAGAAGCCTCCTACTGGATTGATACCTTGGTTCTCAAAAATTGAGGGAAATACTTATGCTACTGTGATGTATCACCCTTTCCTCTTCAAGGAAAACCAACGCAAGCTCAAGACATAGCAGAGCCTAGAATGTACAGACATGGCCTCGGAACACTGGAGATCGAAAGGTCGAACATGATTCATGTAGTAGATATGATCAACATAGTGATGTTCACCATTGATGACTACTCCATCTCTGGTGATGATCGGACATGGTTTAATTGATTTGGATCACGTATCATTTAGATCACTTGAGGGATGTCTATCTAAGTGGGAGTTCTTAAGTAATATAATTAATTGAACTTAATTTATCATGAACCTAGTCCTGATAGTTTTTGCACATCTATATTGTAGATCAATGTCCTTTGCTACCGTTCCCTTGAATTTTAATGCGTTCCTAGAGAAAGCTAAGTTGAAAGATGTGGTAGCAACTACACAGACTGGGTCCATAACTTGAGGATTATCCTAATTGCTGCACAGAAGAATTATGTCCTTGATACACCGCTAGGTGAAAGGCCTGCTACAGGAGCAGATGCTGACAATATGAACGTTTGGCAAGCTCGATCTAATGACTACTCGATAGTTCAGTGTGCCATGCTTTATCGCTTAGAATCGGGACTTCAAAGACGTTTTGAACATCATGGACCATATGAGATGTTCCAGGAGTTGAAGTTAATATTTCAAGCAAATGCCCGAGTTGAGAGATATGAAGTCTCCAACAAGTTCTATAGCTGCAAGATGGAGGCGAACAGTTATGTTAGTGAACACATACTAAGAATGTTCGGATATCATAATCATTTGACTCAGCTAGGAGTTAATCTTCCAGATGATTGTGTCATTGACAGAGTTCTTCAATCATTGCCACCAAACTATAAAGGCTTCATGATGAATTACAATATTCAAGGTGTCGGGGAGGCTGATCCACCAACACCTATGGGGACAGGGCCCCTTTCGGTTCGGAGGGAGGCGGAGGCCGCACAAAGAGCGGATCGAGGCGGTACACGCGAGCGGTTTTACCCAGCTTCGGGCCGCACGGATGCGTAAAACCCTACTGCTGCTTGTTTGTGTGTATTGAATTCTTGCTCAGGAGCGACGGACGCTACCAGACTGAGCGTGAGAGTGTTCCTGATGTTTCGAATGAGCCAAACCTCCTCTACGTTGCGCCTGGGCCTCCTTTTATACTTTCAAGGGGTCACCGACAGGTGGCAACGTAGACTAGAAGGGTAAAAATGGAAAAGGATGCGGTAGGTACAGCTACCACTACTGTAGACATAGTGCACCCTACCTAACTCTGACGGCAGGGGACAAGGTCATTGAATGCCTGTCTGAGTTGCCTAAACAGTGCAAAAAGTGACCGTTAGGAGCACCACCGTTTGCCACGATGGCCTTCTCTTCGTCTCCGCTTGCCACCGCGCACCCCTAGCTGCGCGGCCTCCTGCCACGTGTGCTTGGGAGAGTCCTGGAGCGACACATTAGCAGGTGTGCTGGAGCGCGGGCACGAAGTGGGGGTTTCCCGCGGCAAGCTCCTTGCCGCGGTCGTCGTCTTGTCGTGTTTGGGAGCTTGTCGCTCACCGGGCCTTGCCGGGACGCAGGGCGCGTCGCGGCAAGCTTTCCTGGTATGCCTTGAGTGGCCTTCCCGGCAAGCTCCTCTTGCCGGGGTCTTGTCTCTTCCCGGCAAGATCCTCTTGCCGGGGCCTGGGTTGGCCTTCCCGGCAAGCTCCTCTTACCGGGGCCTTGGTTGGCCTTCCCGGCAAGCTCCTCTTGCCGGGGCCTTGGTTTGAGTACTTTGTTCTTGAATGGTCTTCAAGGGAACCACGGAGGGTCTTGGCGGTCACCTGGCAAGCCTTGCCGCGGGATGCTGCGACCGCCCGTGCACAAGTTCGGGGTACTAGGGTACCCCTACTCTAGTACACCGACAGGAGCCCCCGGGCCTGGGCCATACACGGTGCCGAGCGCTGTTGGGCCAGGCCCAAAACAGTGCACGGGCACGCGCGGCCTAGGTCACGCCGCATATCTCTCCGCTCCCACCGCGCACGCCCAGAACGGCACGCGTCAAATGCGGCGTCGTGGGTGACGCGGGCGGCGTGCGCGGGGCTAAGCCCCCCGAGCATGCGTCAGGCCACGATGATGGGGACGGTTCACGCCCTCCTCCCTAAACGGAGGTAGGCGTGGGGGCGTGGTGCATTTACTAGACGGGGCCGATGCGCGGTTTTCGGGACGTCCACTCCCCACGATCACGGGGCGGAGCGAGGCCGCCTCATCCGTCGCCTTGGTTCTGAATCTCCGCCACGCGGCTCCCATGCGCTTGGGGTTGCGGACGGTGGAAGTGGGAAACTGGGCCGTCGCGAGCAGAGGCAGCGGGTTGGCCTCGACTCCCTGCTCTTCCCGTGCCTTGATTCGCTGAGCGGGGCGGCCGAGCCCCCACCTCGCTCCTTTATAAAGAGCGGGAGGGGAGCACAAAAACCCGCACTCTCTCATCTCCTCCTTTCTTCAGCTTTAGCTCCCCTTTCTCTCATTCGCCATGGAGAAAGGGAACCCGGGCCCTTCATCGGTGGCGGCGAGGATCGCCGCCAAACAGCGCATCCCTCCCTCTCCCGCGCCCGTGGTGGCAGAGCCAGCCATAAGGGGAAGAGGGACGGGGTGAGGTCGCGGACGAGGTCGAGGACGAGGTCGAGGCGCTCGGGGAAGAGGCGGGCGGGGCGGCGTGCCTGCTTCGCCTCCGCCGGCGGCTCCTCCCCCCACGGCGGTCCATATAGGGGACGACCCTTGTGAGTTCTTCGTCAAGCTGCGCCGGGCGCCTCGTTGTCGCCTCCGGCTTCCACCTCCGTTTGCGAGCGCGATGGAGTTGGACCCGCCCGAGACACTGAGACTGCACATGAGGGGCTGTGGGATCAGTGGCACGCGAGTCCGCGTTGTATTCCCAGCCCCTAATGTGATGTATCTTGATCGAGGGTGGAAGACGTTCGCCCGTATCCACAGCCTGATGGAGGGGTTTACCCTCCATTTTAAGTTGATGGAGGGCGATCTCCTCTCCGTCAAGGTCTTCGGGTGCTTCGGCACTCGGGCGAAGTGCTGCGTGGACAGCTCCTCCGACAGCGAAGGCTCCTCCTCGAGCGAGAGTGACGAGGAGGAGAGTGACAGCGATGATGAGGGTAGCGGGCGGCGGGGTGGCGGGTCCGACTAGCTCCCCATCATCCGTGTCGCCGGCTCCTTGAACTCCCCGGGGTCGTCTCCTTGGGCGGCTGGCGTAGGGAGGCTGCGGAAGGGGAAGAGGGCTGGCAACAAGTACGTCAGGTCGGAGTACGAGGGCATGGTGCCCTCGACAGCGTGCTGACGTCCTGCCGCCCCATCTTCGAGCCCCGCTTCCAGCGCCGCCATCGCCGTCCAGCCTTCGGACGGCTCCCGGGATGTTCTCTTGGTGTCTTGTGGCACCCGTAGCTCGCCTAGGCGCTCCTTTTGCCCTTTTCGCCTCCTTGACCTGCCTCCTGAAGAGAGGGACAGGAAAGAGATTACGGGCATCTTATCTTTTTAATTTGTAAGCCTTCGGGCCTTTAGGTGTATCTAAAACTTGTAATCCTCTCTTTCATGTTTTTCATCCTCTATGGACTGTACCTGAGTGGGATGTTTTTTTTAATGAAAAGGGGATGCTTGCCGGGTTATTTGTCTCGCGAGTTGAACCCATGCCAAGGAGCAAATCCTTGGTGTCCCTCGGACAGACATTTCATTTCCCGGCAACAGGCCCTGCCGCCTTCCCACGTCGCTCGACCTTTCTCACGCCTTTGACGGAGGCAGGAACGAGGTGGGTGCGGTCTCCTCGTTTCATCCCTTTGCTGCCGCGACTACGACCAAACTCGGCCCCGGGAACGAGCCCCAGGGCCTAGAGTTGAGGGAGCATGGCAATTTTCGGGAAGAAACGCGGTTTCACATTCCCCAGTCCATAAGAGGATGCATGATGAGGGATGAAAGACTTATCTGATATTGCAGCCCCCGGCAACTCTGGTTTGCCATGGACGATTCTTGGCACTCGCAGCCCCCAGCGATACTGGCTTGCCGGGGCCCAGGTGCCGTCCGTTTTCTTCTTCTCTTGTCGTTGCCAGTCATGTCATAAGAACACTTTATTAGAGGCGCGACAAGTTATTTTTGTAATATAACTCTATCTTAGGCAAAAAATTGCTGTGTTACTTCCTTTACTCGACTCTTGGCTTTGTATGGTTCTGCCCTACGCTTTCTAGGGAAACTTGCCGGCGCAGGTACCCTTGCCGCGAGCGCCGAGTGCGGAACTTCAGCAGCCTGCTGGCGGGGTCGCTACCGACAAGCAACCTTGTCGCAACTAGTTACAGCTCACTTAGGTTGTTGAGCGGAGTCGAAACAAAGTAAGGGCGCTAGCGGCTCACTTAAGTTGCTGAGCGGACTCGAAGCAAAGTAAGGGCGCTAGCAGCTCACTTAAGTTTGTTGAGCGGACTCGAAACAAAGTAAAGGCGCAACTAGCTATGAGTTGGTTCCTCCGCGCACAGGTTTTCCATACAAAGCACGGTCGTTCAAGGAAAATAACTCAAAAACTTAAAAAACTGATTGCTCAAGCTTTAGCAACTTAGCTTTTTTGTCGTCTGCTTCCCGGCAAGGAGAAACTTTCTTGAACGGCCTGGTCC